>NW_028270154.1:7875000-8175000 GCF_037043375.1 Chiloscyllium plagiosum | reverse complement strand
TTTCAGCTGACCTTTAAAGATTTCCCAGTCCTCTCGTTTCCCCCTCATCTTTGCCACTTTTGTATGTATTTGCTTTCAGTTTGATACCCTGCTTTACTTCTGATTTGGAGATGCCGGAGTTGGACTGGGGTGTACAACCTGATGAAGGAACGACGCTCCGAAAGCTAGTGTACTTCCAATTAAACCTGTTGGACTATAACCTGGCATTGTGTGATTTTTAACTCCTTCATTTCCTTAGTTATGCATGGCTGGTTATCATTTTTCCAACAGACATGCTTTTTCACCGCACGTACCGCTGCAGAGCATTGTGAAAATCACTTTGAAAATTCTCTACTCTTCTTCAATTGTTCTACTACATAATCTTTGGTCCCAGTCTACTTTGGTCAACTTCTTCGTCATCCAATTGCCAAGGTCTATTCTGTTTAAGCACAAGACACTGATACTGGAATTTACCTACTCACCCTTCATCTCCATTTTAAATTCAACCATACTGTGATTGCTCCTTCGGAATGAATTCCTAAGTATGAGATCATTAATTATTCCTGCCTCATAACTCAGGATCATATCTAGGATAGCTTGCAGCCTCATAGTTCCATTAGATACTGTTCGAGGAAACTATTGCAGAAGCATTCTATGAAGTCCTCCTCAAGGCTGCATTGGCCAATCTGGTTTGACCAATCAATTTGTAGATTAAAATTCCTGATGATAATTGCTGTACCAATTTTACATGCATCAGTTATTTCTTTATTTATTGCCAATCCCATTGTGATGTTATTATTTGATGGCCTATAGATTATGCCTATTGATGCTTTTCTCCCCCTAGTATTTCGAATTTCCACCCACACTGATTCAACCTTTTTCTGCATAGAATCTATATCATCTCTTACCACCACCCTCTGTTATCCTTAAATATCAGAGCTACACCACCTCCCTTTCCTTCCTGTCTTTCCTTCCAAAAGGTCTGATGCTCCTGGATATTTAACTCGCAGTCATGACTACGTTGCAAACATGTCTCTGTAATGGCCACAAAATCATACCCATTTGAGAGCATTTGTGCCGTCAATTCATTTACCTTGTTTCAAATGGAGTGAGCATTCAGGTAACATGCTCTTATGTTAGATTTATTCCTTCTTTTTGAATTCTAACACCTCCACCAGAAGAACATTTGTTTTTAAACATTCTCACTTTTTCTGACACTTCCTGGCTTCCACTTATCTTCATGCTACACTGCTCAGCTGCTTTTTGCTTTCTTATTTTCTGTCTTGATTCTTTTTTTCCTTAAGCCCTTACCAATTCCAGCTCACCCAGAGCCTTCCCTTAGATTTTGTTCCACTGCCAAACTAGTCTTCCCATCAGTGGTAGGAAAACCACCCACAAGCATGTCGCTCCTGTCACCTTTTGGGTGAAGACCGTCCGTCTTAAGCAGGTCCCACCTAGCCCAGAAATGGATGCAGTTATTCAGGAATCAAAACCTCTCTCTCCTATATCACTCCCCCTGCCATGTATTAAGCTGCCTTATGTGTCAATTCCGTGCTTCACTGTCACATGTCATAAGTAGTGTTCCAGAAATTATTACCTTTGAGCTACTTGTTTTCAATCTTGCTCCTAACTCACTTGTTTTAGTCTTCAGGATATCATCTCTCCTTAGTTATATCTATGTACCTAGACAATGCACTGCAAACATTCACTGCAGCAACACAGTAACCTGCAGGACTCTTGCACCAGGGAGGCATCACACCATCCTGTTGTCACTTGAACAGCTGCTGAAGCCCCTCTCTCTTCCGCTAATGATTGAGTCTCCAACCACTACAGTCCTAACTGCCCTTTCTTCTCCTTGTGTACAGATGAGTGACATGTGGTGCTGTTGGTTTTGCTTTAGCTACAATTCCTGGAGGCATTATCACCATCACCAGAACTCAGCACAGAGTACTGGCTGGCTATTGATATGGCCTTAGGAGAATCCAGCACTACCTGCCTCATCTTATGCTTGCCGGAATGTCACCCATTGCCTATCCTCCTGTGTCTTTTTACACTATGGGGTGACCATCATCTTGTAATGTACTACCCACATAACTCTTATTTTCCCGGATGTTTCTCAGTGCCTCCAGACTTTGCTCAAGTTCCATAACCCTGCGCTCAAATTGAAGGTATTGACAGCACCTCCTGCACTTATGTTGCTTATCAATGTAATTAGCATCCAAGAACTTCCACATATTACAGGTGGAGCATACTGCTTAAAGGAGCTGGCATGCCAGCCCTTTAATTAACCCAAAAATTACTCACTAAAAAAAGCTAATTCTCACTAACACACACTAATAGCTAACTAGTAAGTACAGCAATTTCACAGATTATTTGATTAGAGTAAGAAAATTTAATGAGTTATACTCACCCTTCAAACAGCCAATCAATTATCAGCTTGGCTGAGACATCATTCTGTGATCTTGCGTTCCCTTTCACCAGAAGCTGAGTCTCTACCCGCTGTCTGCTCCCGGCTCCAAGTTAAGTTTCTGTGAGACTAAGCCCGAAATCTGCACTGAACTAGATTTATCGGCCTTATTGGTTTCCAAGTCGCCACCCTCTGACAGTTCCCAGCTCTGAGACAAATCCCTGCAAGACTAGGTCCATTATCTGCACCATCTTAGAATAAGAGCCCTCACTGTTTCCGAATCTCTACCCTCTAGCTGCCTCCAGCACTGAGCTAAGTCCCTATAAGACTATGCCCGGAATTCGCACTGCACTAGATTTATTGCCCTTACTAATTCCCAAGTCTCCGCCCACCGATTGCTCCTGGCTCTGGAGTTTGTCTCTATAAGACTCACCTAGGCCTCAGGGTTTATCATCTTTCAAGCCTTCTAAACCTTTTAATATTCTCTCTCTTGTGATGCTAATTCATTCAAATATATCACAGTCCCCCTCCCTAATTCATATGGCAACATTTACCTTCTCTACAGTGAACACAGATGCAAAGTACTCATCTAAAACTTCAACTCTGTCTCTGACTCCACACACACATTGTCACTTTGGTCCATAATGGGCTCGTAAAAAAAATAATTTTGAGACTCTAAGGATACTTCTATTCTTGAAGTAGAAGGCAGGTTTAAACTTTTTATGGCATGAACTGATGCACCTGAGAAACTAATTTCTGTAGGATCCCTGTAGGCATTTGTGTAAACAAGAGAAAATGTTAATGAAAACATTGCTGTGGAGATGCCAGTGTTGGACTGGGGAGGACAAGGTCAGAAGTCACATGATAGCAGGTTATAGACCAACAGTTTTGTTTGAAATCACAAGCTTTTGGAGCACTATTCCTTCATCAGGTCACTTCACCTGACAAAGGAGCAGTGTCCCAAAAGCTTGTGATTTTAAATAAACTTGTTGGACTATAACCAAGTGTTATGTGACTAATGAAAATATTCTAAGAGTAGCTTGGAAGGAGATTGTAAAGGACAGACACTGATAAAGAAAGAAACAGTAACATCCAGGGTGAAAGTGATTGCTTACACCTTAGCTAGGTTTATGAGATCTTAATACATTAACCTAAAACACCAAAGGGACATCTGCTTTATTTACTGAGTATGAGGGAAGAATAGAATATGGACAAAAGGATGCTGAAAGTATAAAGATTATCAAATCTTTTGTGTGCTTTATAGTTTTACTTCAGGTTTTAACTTTCAGAAGGAACTGATAGATTGCTGCATGCTCTGTTTCATGGAGATTTGACTCATTCCTGCTATACCTGACTGTGCCTTACAAGCTGACAGGTTTTCTGCATGGACTGCAAGACGTCTTCAGGTAAGGCAAAGGGCGGAACGATATGCTTTCTAATCAACACCACCTTGTGGTCAGACGTGGTGACCCTGGCGAGCCATTGCACCTTGGACCAAGAATATCTTGCAGTAAAATGCCGTCCCGACTATCTGTCACACGAGTTCACCTCCACCATCCTGACAGCAGTCTGCATACCACCCCAGGTGAATGTGAAGAATGCCCTGGATAAAATCTATACTGTCACTATTACTTCAGAGACAAAATTCCCCGAGGCCTTATTCATCATGGCCAGTGATGTCAACCAAGCCAACCTCAAGAGGATGTTGCCAAAGTACCACCAACCCGTCCCTGCCCCACCAGAGGACTGAACAACCCGGACCATTGCTACACAACCATCAAAGATGCCTCCATCCCCCATCCACACTTTTGGAAAATCATTCACAACTTTGTATTCCTCCTTCCAGCTTGCATGCAGAAGCTGAAATGATAGGATCCTTCACAGAGAGAAATACAGCTCTGGTTCATGGCAGGTGAAGAACGTCTCTGGGACTGCTTGGAATTGGTGGACTGGACAGTATTCAAGTACTCAGCATAAAACCTAGATGATTACGCCACCATTGTCAGGGACTTCAATAGCAAATGTGTGGAGGACTGCAAGCCAAAGAAGTCAATCCTGATGTACCCAACCGGAAACCTTGGATGAACCGATGAATCCACTATCTACTGAAGATGAGGCAAGCAGCATACAAGTTGAATGATCCAGACCTATAGAGAAAATCCAAATATGATCGCTGCAAAGCCATCAGATATGCAAGAGGCAGTACCGAACCATGTTAGAAGCTCAAACCAAACATGTTTTGGGAGGCAATGGCCTGGTGGTGTTATCGCTTGGCCTTTAATCCAGAGAGCCCTTCTTCAGGAATCCTGAAGAAGGGCTCATGTCCGAAATGTCGATTCTCCTGCTCCTTGGATGCTGCCTGACCCGCTGCACTTTTCCAGCAACACATTTTCAGCTCTGATCTCCAGCATCTGCAGAATAAAGCAGAGCAAGATAGCTGTCAAATACACATCCCACCCTGATGTGCTTAATGCTTTTTATGTTCAGTTCGAGCAGAATGCCAATGGCATGGTGTCACCCGCCCCAACAGCCTCAGATGCATCTGTTCCTCTGTCACCACTGTTGATGTCAGAGTGATCTTCCTAGAAGTCAAGTCAAGGAAAGCAACGAGCCTGGATGGAGTCCCCAGCTGTGCACTTAGGTCCTGTGCGAACCAGCTGGTGGAGGTATTCACTGACATTTTCAACTGCTCTCTGCTCCAAGTTGAATTCCCCACTAACTTCAAAGAAGACCACCACCATCCCATTAACTAAGAAAGCATATGCAACATGCCTTAATGTCGACCACCCAGTAGCTCTGACGTCTATAACTGTGAAGTACTTTGAGATACTGGTCATGGCCACATCAGCTCTAGCCTACCAGCCTACCTCAAACCCCTGCAATTTTCCTATTGATGTAACAGGTCCACAGTGGATGCCATTTCCCTAGCCCTGCACTTGTCTCTGGAACATCTGGACAACAAGGACACCTACATCAGACTCTTGCTCATCAACTACAGCTCCACCTTCAAAATCATTATCCCCTGCAGGTTGATCTAAAAAAATCAGAGACCTAGGGCTCAGCATCACCTTCTGCCACTGCATCCTCAGCATCCTGACCCATAGAATGCAATCAGAGTAGATAGACAATTGCACCTCCTCCGTGATAACATTCAACACTGAAGGCCCCGAAGGATCCATTCTCAGGCCTCTACTCAGGCCTCTTAATACTCCCTGTATACCCACCACTGTGTAACCAAATTCTGAATGAACACCACCTACAAGTTTGTTGATGACACCATCATGATAGCAGAGATAGTGAACGACGAGTGAGAATACAGAAAGGACACAGCGGGCTTGCTGACATGGTGTAATGATAACAACCTCTTTGTGAATGTTGGCAAAATAAAACAACTGATCATTGATTTCAGAGAGAAAGGAAGAGAACACACCCCCATCTACATCAACACAGCAGAGGTTGAGAGGGTTGAGAATGACAAGTTCAAAGGAATGACAATAACCGACAACCACTCCTGGACTTCCCACATCGATGAGTTCGGCATGAACTGGAGACGAAGCCCAGTATGGTCTGCAGGTGAGGCCCAGTGCAGTCTGGAGGCCAGGTCCAGCATGATTTGCTGGCGAGATCCAGTGTAGTCTAGAAGCCAGACTCGGTGCAGTCTGCAGACAAGGCCCAGTGCAATCTGGAGACAAGGCCTAGTAGGCACTGCTTTAACTTTTTATTTCTTTATTTTACAATTTTTTTCCTAAGATCCAGTACCTAGGTGCCTTTGTACCTAAGATGGCGCTGTAAGTAATGCCTTTTTAAACTTTCCATTGCATTCATTTCAGTATATGTGACAATAAACTTAATTCTAATTCTAGAAATTGCAGACCTGTTCAAAATCTCCAGTCTTTTCTGTTTATATTTCAGCCTATTCAGTTTGCATGTATTGAAAATAAACATGATTCTGATAGACATGACTTTGTTCATCAGCAAAACTTGTTTTTTTTTATTGATTTGTGGGATTATGTAAGGATAGTATTTATTTTATATTCATAATTTCCTTTGAAAACATAATATGACATAACCTGATTAAGTACTCCTTCTGTACTATTAAGCATGAGTGTAGAGATCTTGTTTAAGTGCTGGTGAATAAGCTGAAGTTTTTCCTTTACTTTTCACTTGTTCAAGTAAAGATGTGTGCGACTTTTAGAGGTCTTAGAGTTGACAGCGTTCTCATATATCAAATGCCATTGTGTCATTTGGCCACAGATATCACTATAATTTAATGACAAGGTATCAGAGCAGAAGTCTGCTATTTGGCCTATCGGGTCTGTGATGCCTTCCAATGATCTGAAATCCTCAACTTCACTCCATTCCCTTGGCTTATCCCCATAAAACTTGATTCCCTTTCTCACAAAAAATCTCTCTAACTTCAGCTCAGCTACTCAGATTAGACAGCTCTCTATAGAAGAATTCCTCAGGTGAACCACTCTGAGAGAAGAAATTATTCCTCATCATTGCCTTAAAGGGATCTTCCTCAATGGAAAAAGCTTAGCAGCATCTATCCCATCTTTTCCTCTAAGAATTTGATATGTTTCACCATACTATAGTTTTGTTTATCTAAACTCCAATGAGTGCTAGTCTAATCTGCTCAAATTCTCCTTAGGAGATCCAGTGCCAGCATTAATCTAGTGTACTTACTTTATCTTCTGAAGACAGATTGACCAATTTAGGCCTACTTCTTAAAAGAACCCGAGGAAGTCTAAATGAGGCTAAGAGGAGGCAGATTTAAACAAAGATGAGAAAGAATTACTTTTCTCAAATTGTTGTGAATTTGTACAATTCACTACCACGGAGTCCAGTGAATACTGAGACACAGAATAAGTTTAGAGGTGATAGATAGATTTTTAATTAGAAATGTTTAAAGGGTAATGGGAAGCAGGCATCTAAAACAAGTTGAGGCTGATGTGAAGTCAGCCAGGATCATATTAAATTATGGAGCAGGTTTGAGGGGTTGAATGACCTGCGACTGCTTCGACTACTTATTTTGTTTGGACTACCTCCAATAACAATACCTTTGTGTGTGCATGTATGTGTGTATTTTTCTGTGTGGGTTTGTAACTAAAATTATTGCAGTGTTCCAGCTGGAGTCTGACAAGTGCATTGTATACAAAAACTGATGTTGCCAGAAAAGCTCAGCAAACCTGGTAGCATCTGTGAAGAAAAATGACAGTTAATGTTTTGGATCAGGTGACCCTTCCTCAGAACTGATGGTAGCTAGGAAAATGTTGGTTTATATGAAGAAGAGAGGGTGGGGGAGGGGGTAATGAATAAATGATAGATGGGGACAGAGGTCAAAGAGAGTGAAGAACAGTTGGACAGAGAAAGGAGTGGATAACAATCTGGCTAAGAGGGTAAATAGCTGTTAGTGGCTAACAATAGGTAGTGTGCAATGGCAGACAAAGTGATAACAAGGCCTGGTGTGTGGGGTAGGGGCTAGCACGTAGCAGAGTTTGGACTCGAAAATTAATGAACTTGATATTGAGTCTAGATGGCTGCCAGGTCCTTAAGTGGAAACTGAGATGTTCTTCCAGTTTGTGCTGAGATTCGCTGGAACACTGCGACAGAGATGCCTGCCAGGGAACACGGTGGCTAAAGTGACAGGCAACTGGAAGCCCAGAGTTTTTTGTGGACAGAACATAGATGTTCTGATGACTTGCCATCCTGTCTATGTTTCATTTCCCCAATGTAAAGGAGGCCACATTGTGAGCAATGAATGCAATAGACTAGTTTGTGAGAAGGGCAGGTACAGCGCTGCTTCACCTGGAAGGTGTGTTTGGGTTCTTGGATACTGAGGAGGGAGGAGGTAAATGGGCAGGTGTTACACCTTTGGTGGCTGCAGGGGAAGGTGCCGTGGAGCTGTGGGGATCATTTGGTGTGAAGAAAGAGTGAATTAGAATGTTCCAGAAGGAATGGTCCCTGCAGAAGTCAGACAAGGGAGAGGAGGGGAACATTTGTGGTGGTGGCACCTCACTGGAGCTGGTAGCAATGGAGGCTGATGATCTTTTGGATACTGGTGGATGGTAGATAAGGACAAGTGGAACCCTATCGCTGCTGCAGGAGTGAAGAGAGAGAGGGAGGGCGGAAGTCTGGGGAATCCTTGGTTGAGAAAGAAGGTGGACATTTCATACGCTCCCTTGTCAATGTTAGCCTCATCAGAAGATATGCAATGGAGATGGAGGAACTGGGAGAATGGAATGGAGTCTTTACAGGACGCAGGTTGTGAGGCTGTATATTACAGGTAGCTGTGGGGGTCAGTGGATTTCTAGTGGATATTAGCGACCAAAAATTTCTATCCCCAGAAATAGAAATAGACGTCGAGGAACAGAAGGGATGAATTAGAGAATGATCAGGTGAAAATGAGGGTGGGCTGGAAATTGGAAGCAAAATGATTAACTTTTCCATTTCTGAATGAGAAAGGAAAGCAGTACCCATGCTATCATTGACATATTGGAGAAAGGGTTGTGGATGGGGACCGGAATAGGACTAGAGCAAGGAATGTTCCATGTACTACACGAAGAGACAGTCATAGCAGGGGCTCATCCGGGTACTCATGGTCACCCCTCTGACTTTGAAGAAAATGAAATGAATTAAAAGAGAAGTTGTTGAGGATGAGGATGTGCTCAGCCAAGCGGAGGAGGGTGGTGGTGGGTGGGGATGGTTCAGGCCTTTACTCCAAAAAGAAACAGACCATCCTAGTGCGAGATTGACATGTATAGGGATTGCATGCCCATGGTAGAGGAGGTGGTTAGAGCGTACAAACTGGAAATTCTGAAACTGGCATAAAGAGGAAAAATGGATGTATGTGGGCAGGGACTGTACCAGGGGGACAAAAACTGAGTCAAAGTAAGAAGAGATGAGTTCTGTGGGCCAGGAGCAAAATTGAAACAATGGATCTGTCCAGGCAGTGTTGTGTGTGTGGATTTTGGAAGGAGGTAGAAGTGGGTTTGGGTGACTATCAGCTTGGAGGCAATGGGGGTGATGAAATGAGATCATTGGCCTTTATGGATTTGGTAAGTCGTGTCTATTTTTATATTCCATTTGCTTTGAAATGGAGGCTAACAGTTCAACTGCCTTCCTTATTATTCCTGCTGAACTTGGAGAGTAGCTGGTTGTGACTCAAATTCAAATAATATTTAGCTTCTCATTCTGCCAAAGTGCATAACCTCATAATTTCTCATATATTCCAACTACCACATTTTTACCCAATCACTTAACTTGGCTATCTTTGTGTCATTTTCACTTTGTGTCTCCACAACTATTTTTGTATCATAAGTAAACTTCTCTATCATACATTCATTTTCATCATCAAAGTCATGCCTGCCAATCCCAACACTATCCATCTGTGTTATTAAACTACCCCCAACAGCATTGTGGTCTCTTATTGTATTCAGTAGCTTTGTGCACTGTACCTTAACAAATGCCTTCAGAAAATCCAAGATAATAGATATACAGGCTCAACTTTATTGACCCAGTTTTTTATATCCTTAATGAATTGTAATAAATTTGTCAAGTGGATTTCCCCTTCATAAAGCCACACTGACACTGCTTGATATTATATATTTCTAAGTGTTCTACTATTGCAACCTTTCTGATAGAATCTAACATTTCCTAATGACAGATATCAAACTAGCAGGCTGGCAGTTACCTGTTTTTTATTCTCCTATTCTTTTTGAATAATGGCGATACCCTGGAGGTTTTCCAATCTTCTGGAACTTTTGCAAACTTTTATTAATTCACAGGTGTGTGTGTGTGTGTGTAAGGGGTTATGGTACTGATTGGTCGTGAGATGTGCTGACAGTTCATAGTCACTGGACTTGTAATAATTCAAAATTGTTTATTAAGTATAGAAACCTTGTTCATGACATCAGTGAGGTTGATTTTCAGAGCACTATCCCAGTGAGGTATGATAGGATGTTCAGTGGCTTAGAAGAGATGACTAGATTCTCTCTTGTTAGAGATGGTCAATGTCTGTTAATTGTGTGGCATTATTACTTGTCAGTTTTCAGCCTAATCCTTGTTATTGTCCAGTTGTTGCTACCTTTGGCCAAGGACTGCTACAGTAACTAAGAAGTCTTGAATAATTGCTCAAAATTGTACAATCATCGGTGATCAACTCCGTTTCTGACTTTATGATGGAGGAAAGGTCATTGAGGAAGCATCTCAAGATAGTTTGACCTCAAGCTTGACCCTGATGAGCTCCTACAAAGATGTCTTGGAGCTAGGATGACTAATCTCCAACAATTACAGACAACATTGATTGTGCCAGGTATGACTCCAATGACATGACCTTTTAAAAATTCACTTGCTGAATGTGGGCATCACTGGCTGGCCTACATTTATTGCCCATCAATAGTTGCCCTTGAAAAGGTGGTGGTGAGCTGCCTTCTTGAACCACTGCAGTGCATCTGCTATGGGTTGACACACAATGCCATCAGGGAGGGAATTCCAGAATTTTGACCAAGCAACAGTGAAGGAATGGCAACGTATTTCCAAGTCAAAGGGAACGTTGAAGGTGGTGATATTCCCATGTATCTGCTGTCCTTGTACTTCTAGATGGAAGTGTTCATGGGCTTAGAAAGTGCTGACTTAGGATCTTTGGTGAATTCCTATAGTGCATCGTTGTGTAGATAGTACACACTGCTGCTGCTGAGTGTCGGTGGTGGAGGGAGTGAATGTTTGTGGATATGGTGCCAGTTAAGCATGCTGTTTTGTTCTAGATGGTGTCAAGCTTCACGAGTGCTGTTGGAGCTGCACTGATCCAGGAAAGTTAGGAGTATTCCATCCCACACCTGACTTGTGCCTTGTAGATTGTGGAAAGGCTTTGTGGAGTCAAGAGGTGAATTACTCGCCACAGTATTTCTAGTCTCTGACCTGTTTGTGCAGCTGTTTATGTGGTCATATCAGTTGAGTTTCTGGTCAATGATAATCTCTCCAGGATGTTGGTGGTGAGGGATTCAGTCGTAGTAACAACATTGAATGTCAAGGGATGGTGGTTTTATTCTCTGTTATTAGTGATGGTATTTGGCATTTATGTGGTGTGAATGTTATTTGCCAATTGTCAGCCCAGGCTTGGATATTGTCCAGAACATATTGCATTTGAACGTAGACTGCATCAGAGTCTGAGGAGTCACAAATGGTGCTGAACATTGTGCAATCATCAGCAAACATCCTCACTTCCGCCCTTATGATGGACAGAAGATCGTTGATGAAGAAATTGAAGATGGTTGGGCCTAGAATAGTAATATGAGGAACTCCTGCAGAGATATCCTGGAGCTGAGATGACTGACCTACAACAACAACTAACATCTTCCCATGTGTCAGGTATAGCTTCAAACAGTGAAGCGTTTGCCCCCAACCCCATCCCGATGCCCACTGATTCCAGTTTTGTTTGGGCTACTTAATGCCACATTTAGTCAAAAGCAGCCATATGTCAAGGCCTGTCACTCTCACCCCACCTCTAGAATTCAGCTCTTCTGTCCAAGGCTGTAATGAGGTCAGGACCTGAGTGGCTCTGGCTGAACCCAAACTGGACGTCACTGAGTAGGCTATTGCTGAGCAGGTGCAGCATGTAGGCACTATTAATGATAGCTTCTATCACTTTACTGATGACTGAGAGTTGACTGATCTAATGGCAATTGGTTGGTTTGGATTTGTCCTGCTTTTTATGTAGAGGTCATACTGGATAATTTTCGAGGAGGTGCCAGTATTGTAACTGTACTGGAATGGGTTGGCTAAGGGAGCAGCAAGTTCTGGAGCACAAGTCTTCAGTACTATTGCCGGAATGTTGTCAGGCCCTGTAGCCTTTGCAGTATCCAGTGTCTCCAAACTGCTCTTGATATCAAGTAGAGTGAATCAAATTAGCTGAAGACTGGCGTCTGTTAAGCTGGGGACCACTAGGAGAGGCCAAGGTGGATCATCAACATGGCACTTCTGGCTGAAGGTTGCTGTGAAAACTTCAGTCTTATCTTTTGCACAGAAATGCTGGGTTCTTCTATCATCCTCCAGTAAGTTGTTTAATTGTCCACCACAATTCATGACTGGATTTGCAGGACTGCAGAACCTAGATCTGATCCATTGTTTGTGGGATTGTTTAGCTCTGTTGATCACTTGCTGCTTATGCTGTTTGGCATGCAAGCAGTTCTGTTTGCTGGCTTCACCAGATTAACACCTAATCTTAACACAGAGGGTGGTGGGCGTTTGGAATGCATTGCCAGCAGAGGTGGTAGAGGCTGGCATGGTAGATTAATTTAAGATGCATCTGGACAGGTGCATGAGTAGGTGGGGAGCAGAGGGATACAAATGCTTAGGAACTGACCAACAGGTTTCAACAGTACATTTGGATCGGCTCAGGCTTGGAGGGGCGAAGGGCTTGTTCCTGGGCTGTAAATTTTCTTTGTTCTTTGTTCAGCTGTGCCTGGTGCTATTCTTGACATTTTCTCCTGCACTCTCCATTGAACCAGGTTTGATCCCCTGGTTTGATGGTAATAGTTGAGTGGGAGATATGCTGGGCCATGGGATTACAGATTGTGCTGGAGTATAATTCTGCTGCAGTTAATTGCCAACAGCACCTCATTGATGCCCAGTCTTGAGTTGCTAGATCTGTTTGAAGTCAGTCCGATTTAGCATGGTCATAGCACCACAGAACACGATGGAGGTTATTCTCACTGTGAAGGCAGGATGCCATTTCCACAAGGATTGTGTGGCGTTCACTCTTACTGATACTGTCATAAACAGATGCATCTGTAACTGGCAGATTGGTAAGGATGAAGTGAGTTATGTTTCTCCCTCTTGTTGGTTCTTTCATCACTTGCTGCAAACTCAGTTTAGCAGCTAGAACAAAGAACCAAGAACAAAGAAAATTACAACACAGAAACAGGCCTGTCAGTCCTCCAAGCCTACACCAATCCAAATCCTCTATCTCAACCTGTCACCTACTCTCTAAGGATCTGTATCCCTCTGCTCTCTTCCCATTCATGTATGCTACTGTGCCTGCCTCTACCACTTCCGCTGGAAATCTGTTCCAGGTACCCACCACCCTCTGCGTAAAGAACTTTCCACGCATATATCCCTTTACCTTTCCCCTCTCACCTTGAACTCATGACCCCTAGAAATTGAGTCCCCAACTCTGGGAAAAAGCCTTTTGCTATCTGCCCTGTCCATAACTCTCTTTGTTGACCTCAATCAGGTCCCCCATCAACCTTTGTCTTTCTAATGAAAGTAATCCTAATTTACTCAAGTTCTCTTCATAGCTAACACCCTCTATACCAGACAGCATCCTGCTGAACCTCCTCTGCACCCTCTCCAAATCATCTACATCTTTTTGATAGTGTGGCAATCAGAACTCTACGCAGCATTCTAAATGTGGCCAGCCCAAAGTCTTATACAATGCTATGTCCTTTATTACCCAAACAACTTAATCGGTAGTACTGCCTGAGCCACTCTTGGTGGTGGACATTGATGTCCCCCACCCAGAGTGCATTTGTGTCTTTGCCATCCTCAGTGCTTCCTCTAAGTTTTGTTCAACATGGAGGAGGACCAATTCATCAGCTGAGGGAGGATATATTTAATAATCAACAGGAGGTTTCCTTGGACATGTTTAATCTGAAACCATGAGACTTCATGAGGTCTGGAGTCAATGCTGAGGACTCCCAGTGCAACTCCCTCCTGACTGAATTCCATTGTGCTGCCACTATGCTGAGTCTAACCTTCCTGAGGGCAGAACATATGCAGGAATGGTGATGGTGATGTTTGGTACATTCTCTGTAAGGTACTGTTCACTGAGTATGACTATGTCAGGCAATTTCTTGACTGGTCTGTGAGATGTCTCTCCAAATTTTGCCTCTAGCCCCCATTTATTTATAAGGACGACTTTGCAAGATCAACAGGGCTGTTTCTGCCACTGACCTTTCCTAGGGCAATGCCAGGTGATCCATGTAGTTCCATTTCTTTGAGACTTTGTAGTGATTGGAACAGCTGAATGGCTTGCTAGGCCATCTCAGAGGGCAATTATGAGTCAACCACATTGCTGAGCATCTGGATCCACATGTAGGCCAGACCAGGTGAGGATTGCAGATTTCCTTCTCTGAAGGACGTTAGTGAACCAGATTATCACTTGCCATTCTTTAATTCTGTCAGCTTTATGTCTAATTGTGTCATCAGTAACATAAATTTTGTCCCTCCATAAGTTGATAGGTGGTTCCTCTCCTTTATCATTCAGACAGACAATATGAGTATTAGTTAGACATACATGGTTATGGCCAATTTCACAAATGATTGTATCATTGAGTAGTAACTTTCTCCATGTGCAAGTACCCCTGCGAAGGTCTACACAGTTCGAAGGTAGGGGTATGCAAGGGGCATATCAGGCCTTCTAGGTCATTTTCATAATCATCCTCTTGGTGGGTTTGGTTGTTACCATTGAACTACTTGACATTAAACACAGGTGTCCATAACATGTCTCCAGACAAAGGAGGTCATGTAATAAACTGGTATCAAATTAGCTGATGCGTAGTATTTAAAATCAAAACACTACCGTTACATACTCTGCAACGGCGATTTTAAATTGAGCTAAAGCATTTAGTTAGCATGTGTAAGATGAAATAATCATTTCCAAGGCAACAGATTAGGATAGCAAGGAAATAGTTAGTTCATGCCAATGTGTCAAACCATAGCTCCAATAAATGACAGAGTATTTAACTAGCCTCAGCAGTAAGATTTGTTTCTGTGTAATATGTTTCCCAGGCAGTGCTATTACCACACCACCAAACCATGCTGGTTAGAAACTAATTTGCTAAGTCTCTATGTGCTAATGGTTTGACCCATACGGCAGATAATTTCAGAAATTCCCAAGTTAGTTGCCCAGCCTTAGGAGGCATATTTAGTAGCATCTCAATATCCATAGAATTCAATGCACTTATCCAGGTCCCTGCTCTGAAGAATGAGAGAGAATATGTCTCTTCTAACTCTATAGTATTAATGGTATGTGCATTGGTTGATAATAAGAAGATAATTTATTCCCATTATCATTTCTACAATCATGGTTAACACAGCATTTAGTTTAAACACTAGGGTACCTGTATCGTTCAATTGCTGAAGATGCGGTAACTGTTTGGTTCTTGATGGGCCTTCATAATGTTCATTATCTTTGTCACATTTTGACATAGTGGACATTCACTACATTACAATTTTCCATTAGACCACAGGGTGATTGTGAGCTGGTGTCAGTTTTATAACCTACTTCAAAACAATCATATTCCAACTAGCTGTGTTTATGTCATTCAATTTAGTGCAGTGAATTGAAGGTGTGTTTGGGTTTAACCTGACTGTAGGCTGGGCGTCAACCTAACTTGGGTGTCAACATTGGGCAGTAGTCAGCTCAAATTACCAGATTCTGCTCGAGAAGTGCATGTATTGTTGCATCTATAGGCCACATGCAACAACCTACTGTTCACACTCGCTGGACACCTAGTAATAGGACCCCATTCTATGTCCTATTATTAGTTCTGGAAATATTAATAAACACTCCTGTGCCTCCCCCTTTAATTAATTTAAATTCCTTGTCATCTTGATTTACCTTGATTTACACCATCAATATATCCACCTTATTCAAAATGCTTCATGAATTATGATACAAAGCCTTTACATTTGTTCGATTATGAAGGTTCCCTCCACTTTTATGTTTCCTTCTAACAGTATGACACTCACACATTCTGTCCTTTTCTTTTATTTCCTAGTAGCAATCAACCAGATCACCAAACAGAAATCCTACCTTCCTTTTATCTTCAATTTTATAATCTTCCATGAAAATGATCCCATCCTGCCCCCACTATTTAGTTGAAATCCTCATCAACCCAAGTTAAGTAACTCACCAAGACGTTGGTCTTAACATGATCCAGTTAGAGCCTATCTCATCATAACTGCTGCTTCAGTACTTGTTCCAATATTACATGAAATGAAGTCAGTTTTGCACACTCCAATCTTTGAGCCATGCATTTTTCGCAATTTAATCTTGATGACCTCTCCTAATTAGTTTGTGGTTCAGGTAGTAATCTCGAGATTGTTACCTTTTTGGTTCTGCTTTTAAAGTTCATCCCTTGCTGCTCACATTGCCTCAGCAGAACCTCTTTTCTCTTTCAACTTATATCATTGGTACCTACGTGGACCAATTTAACTAGATCTTTTGTCACCCACTCCAAGATCCTCTCCAGCCCAGATGAGATATTCTGAATCTAGTCACCAGGAAGGCAACACAGTCTTCACAACTCTTGAACCTAGGGACGGAGAACAGAGTCTAATCCTCTGACTGTACTATCCCTCATTACAAATATATTTCTTTTTTGCTCCCCCTTCTTGAATGGCTCCCTGTACCATGGTGCTCTGGTCAGCTTGCTCATTCTTCAGTGCCCAGCAAGAATACAAAATCTGTTAAACAAGCTCAAGAGCTGAGGCTTCTTCAGCACTACCTCCTGGATCTCTACCTGTCTCACTGGTAGTCTTACCGTCCCAACCCTGACCAAATTCAAGGTAGTTTATCTTCGGGATGTGATTACCTCCTGAAACAATAACAATAAAAATAACAATAATAATAACAACAGCTCTCTCTTCTCTGATTGTGAGCGTTTCAAAACTCAGACTCCAGCTCTTCTAGTCTAAGCTGGAGTTTCTCAAGCAACCATGACTTGCTACAGATGTAGTCACTGAGGACATCAATGTGATACCACATCATGCCTGTACAACATATTGCCTGCATTCTATTTGATTTCTTTGGTTCTTTGTTTTAAAATTACCTACTGGTGTTTAAGTTTGTATTGTGTAACTATTTTTCCAATTTACCTTCAATATCAAAGTAATCTACATTAGATAATCAAACTAATAGCTATTACCAAAGAATGAAATTATGCTTTTCCTGTGATGTCACTCTTTGCATTTTTGCTCTTCTCCCTAATTCTGGGCTTCAACTGATTCTCTTAATAAAAGAAAACCTTACAAACCATGAAACAAAAAAGGAGGCACAAAGCACCTGAGTTTCCATTCTATCTCCAAAGTATCCAAACTATATATTTGTTCAGGCTGTGTCTCACTTCAGAGGTGATCTCTCTTTCCTGACCATGCTAAATTAGGGAGCTGTGCTGTCTTCAATAGAGCTAAGGTGAGCTGAAATCACTCACTGGTTAAACTTGAATCGGAATTAATACCTATTGAGGCCTTATTCAACCTTGAGGTGATTTACTCATAACTGCCCTTGGTTAGCTGAGTTGGGTAACTTATTAATCTTTTAACTAGACACTGAACTTTAAACTTTTAAAATGGAGAATTAAAAGAAAGCTTTACCAGTTCTATTCCCACGCTGCCTCCAAAGTCCATAAAGTGTGTACTCACTCAGGCTGTATCTCACTCTGGATGTGATTTCTCCTTCCTGACTACATGAAGCTTATTGCATCAAGTTTGCAAAGCAATCCTTTATCCAAATTACCACTTACTCAACTCTTGTGCAGTAAAATTGTTGAATTGTTCAGTTGAATTAACTTTTTTCAATTAGCTGAGACTCTTCTCGAATCTAAGGAATGTTTGTGCATGGCACCATTGTAACAAGTTAATAAAGTGTATTATTGTCATTATTGAAGTTTTGATTGTGTCTAAATGAGAAACATATTAATATGAGTTATTCTGTTAAAGTGTTTTTTAAAAAGTGGTCAGCAATCATTCTGTTCCAGTGTGCAATATCCCATATTTTGCAGAAAGAAAGTGCCCATCAATCCAATGATGTTAATGAAATGAGATTATATATTTATTTTATTACAGGCAATGTTAATGCATTAAGACCACTAGTTTTGTTATCAGTTCACTGAAGAGTGAACTGGGATTGAGTAGAGAAGAGGTTTATTAGCTCAGTTTCAAAAACAGTAGAGCTGCGTTCAAACATAAATTTTAGTTTTGTCTCTTATTTCAGAATAGTTGAAGAATGCTAGTTACCTCAGCAGAAGGTTTTAGCTTGTAAAGTTTCAAGTACGGGAGAGAAATTGATAATTATTAAAATTGAGACAGTTTAGGTCCTCAGATTTGGTAATGCTACATGTCAGGAGACTCAAAAAGGAATCAACAAATGGTTGCCAATCCAAAGGAAGTGATTAGATTAGATTCTCTATAGTGTGGAAACAGGCCCTTTGGCCCAACAAGTCCATACCGCCCCTCCGAAGTGAAACCCACCCAAACCCATTCCCTTACCTTATATTTACCCCTGACTAATGAACCTAACACTATGGGCAATTTCGCATGGCCAATTCACCTGACCTGCACATCTTTGGATTGTGGGAGGAAACTGGAGCACCTGGAGGAAACCCACGCAGACACAGGGAGAATGTGCAAACTCCACACAGACAAGCGGGAATTGAACCCAGGACCCTGGTGCTGTGAGGCAGCAGTGCTAACCACTGAGCCCATTATATGTAGGAACCTAAGCAGTTGAGATGGAGGTGCATGTTCCCTGATATAATTTTCTCTAAAGGATGATGTTGGAAATCAATTTGGAATGTTTTACTGATGTTTCTGTCTTTCTTTATAATACAAATATTAGATATAGATGTAGTTTTTATTGCTCTTTTTTGTGTAATAATTACATGCTCTCTGATTAGAGAAGACTTGCAGATATGTTATACAATCTTTCATTGACTAAGCACAATATCAACTATGAAAAGTAAGATGACATATCAAGGCAGGTTTAATTCTAGAAAAGAACTGTCCAGTAGTACTATCAGCAGTTATCAAAATTTAACCAATAGGTCTTCTATTTTACCTCATGAAGCTACATATAAATGCTAATCAAACTTTCAAATTAGTTTTAAATAGCCAACGCAAAGTAAGCCTGAGTCAGATCAGATCAAAACTCTGCAGTTTTGTCACATCTAGTCATTAATGACACTTGACAATTAACTAACTAAATGGAGGAGCAGGATTCAAAAATATACTCATTGAGCTCAGAACATGAGTGGAAATCACAAGGCTGAAGTATTTGCAATCATCTTCATTCAGAACAAATTATGTGATTGAACCATCTTGGTCTCCTCCAACAGAACTGAACTCTTTTGGTCCAGCAATTGCCATGCCATCATCATACTTTTCATTACAATTACTGTTACCTAATTTCTCCAACATTGTGGAAAATTGCCAATGTTTATTCTATAAAGAGCAGATGAAATCCAATTCAGCAAACTAACACTTCTTCAGTAATTCTCATCACAAATGAACAGATGAAAGTTACCCAAAACTATGCAGTGCCACTTACACAGGTGAATTGGTCATGCGAAATTGCCCACAGTGTTAGGTGCATTAGTTACACAGAGACAATCTGACAAACACTGCTCTGTTTGGATGTGCAGGGACAGAAAGACACTGGTCAGATTACAGGCTTGGTTGAATAAGATGCATTCAGGAGTGAGGTGGTAAAGAATCCCTTGACAGAAAGGTATTATATTACCTAGTTTTCTTTCAAGTAATCAATACATGCTAGAAGAGAATGGGAATCAGTGAAAACTCTTCCACTGATGAATATTAGCTGAGTATTGTGTGCAGTTGTGGTCACCACATAGTGGGAATTGTGTCAATGCATATCAGAAAGAGCAGAAGTGATTGACAAGAATTGTTTTGGAAATGAGGAAATTCAGTTATGAGCATATATTGAAGAAGTTGTGTCTGCTCTTCTCAGAGAGAAGGAGGCTGACAAGAGATTTGAAGTGGTTTTAAAAATCATGAGTGGAGTGGATCCTGATGATACTATGGCTTTAAGAGGTGCACTTTGTCCTTTTTTAATGAAAGAGGTTGAGACAGTGGACAAGCAGGCTCCATCAAGCCAAGAAAATAAAGAACTTGTGAGGCCTTGTTTTTTTAAAAAATTGGAATAATAGAAGCTGGCTGAATAGGTCAAGTCAAGCTCCCATCGAACCAGGATTTTAAGTTTAGCCTTTGGTAGCTGCTGGTATTATGAAAGCTGTTACATCTCTCCCTTTTTTGCAACAGCTAAAAGCTTGGGTTCTCTTGTTGCTCTTAGAATTGCAAGTGAGACAATCCATGTAACTGAATTTGCCTTTGCCAAGGGTGTGCTTATGGGATGTTACTATATTGGAACAATTAATGAGTAGTTTATTATTTTGTTAAGTATTTTGATTGAGTTCCAATTAAGCCAATTCTCTTATTTTTATTTTGCTTGTATTTTAACTGTAGTTTTGCTTCCTGATTGGTTGATGAATTGAATTGCATCCAGAAAGCAACATCTGGCAGTTACCTTTAAAGTAAGAAAATATTAGGGTCTAAGCTATCTCCTTGACATTACTTGAGGAGGATTATTCTGGTTGACAATGTGTTGAAGGCTCTTGACGAGATCAAAATCTCTAGATCTCTAGATCCATGTTGGGTTCAGTTGGACTGAAAGGCAATGAGTGCTGAGTGTGGGCATTTTTAAAAAAAAAATTGGGTGATGTATTCAGTTGGTTTAAACAGGTTGTGCCTAGTGTAATAAGTTTGCTGGGGGTGGAAGAAGTTGCTTCAGGAGTTTTGCAAAAAGAGAACAGGATAAAGCTTTCAGAATTTGCAAACAAGTTGAAGTTGGAGTTTCTGTGTCTGTGAAGAAAAAGAAAATCTTTGCAACAATAAATCTACACTTACAGCTGTCAGGAATGCCATCAGAATCACTGATAAGTGTTAAAATTCAAATGTAAATGAAACAGCTTGAATTAGAGATAATGCAAAGGGAAAAAGAAAAAGAAAGAGTAGCCAAGGCAGAATATAAGGAAAAAGATATCAAGCAGTTTAGATGACAATTAAAGCAGACAAAAAAGAAAAGGAGAGAAAGGGCAAAAGAGAGGTTTTAACTTCAGATGTTGGAACTGAAACTTCAAAGTGGATTTAAAATAGCAGAAGTAGAGGTGAAAGATTAGATTACTTACAGTGTGGAAACAGGCCCTTCGGCCCAACAATTCACACCGACCCACAACCCACCCATACCCCTACATTTACCCCTTACCTAACACTACAGGCAATTTAGCATGGCCAATTCATCTGACCTGCACATCTTTGGACTGTGGGAGGAAACCGGAGCACCCGGAGAAAACCCACGCAGACACGGGGAGAATGTGCAAACTCCACACAGTCAGTCACCTGAGGCGGGAATTGAACCCGGATCTCTGGCGCTGTGAGGCAGCAGTGCTAACCACTGTGCCACCATGCCACAGATAGGCGTAGTGATGAGGACAGTGATGGAGAGCAATCCCATCATAGCCAAAGACCCGTTGGAGAGCTGTCTGACTATGTCCAAGTATTGCCTAAGTTTAGTGAGAAGGATGTAGAAGCATTTCTTATTTCATTTTAGAAAGTGACTGAAAAAATGAAATGGCCGATGACCATGTGGGCATCGTTAATCCAAACAAAGTTGATTGGTTCTTGCATCACCATCAGAGGAGCTATCTGGGGAATATGATATATGGTGAAAAAAGCCATCTTAAGTGCATATAACCCAGTGCCAGAAGCCCGCAGGCAATATTTCAGGAACCGAAGGAGGGAATTGGGTAAAATGTAAATAAAGTTTGAACAAATCAAACAAAATATTTTTGAAAGCTAGATAAGGGCAATTAAAATACATCAAGCTTTTAGAGAGGTAATTAATTTGGAGGATTTCAAATGTCACTTCCTGAAGTAGTGAGAACTCAGTGGAAGAACAGAGGTTTAAAACTACGAGATTAGTAGTGGAAATGGTTGATGATTGTGAGTTGGCTCATAAATTAATGCTTGGCTTCTGACATCAATTTCAATCTGTGAGGGATGCAATTTAGAAAAAAGAGAAATCCTCAGGTAGTAAACGAAAAGGAGGTCTCATTAAAAAAAAGAAAAGTTGGCTTGCCATAGAGTAAAAAGAAAACCCATGAATGGGGTCAAAAAGTGAAAAAAAAGTTCAGGTGTTTTCACTGTAATAAAGTAGACTCCAAGAAGTTACATTGTCGGTGGTTTAGAAAAAGCACTGGGAAGGCAGACTTGGGAAAACAATATAAGCAAGCGAGTTTTGTTGAGGTAGTAAAGTGGAAACTAAAAAGGTGTAAAAAATGTTAAGTGAGAAGAAAATGCAAGATCTCTTCAAATAATTTAGTTATGTGGGAAAGTTCATTCATGTATGCCAGGAGGAATAGGTAAAGAAATTAAGGTTTTGAGAGATGCGGGAGCATCAATCTTTGATGATGGGAGATGAAGAGGCATGTAATTCAGAAGAAGTATTCCCAGAAAAAAGTTTTTTCTTTGGAATTCATGGAGAGAAGAGCAGTGTTCCATTATATAAAATGAGTTGTCGAGTCCAGTGAAAAGTGAAGTGGCGATAGGAGTAACAGTCAAATTCTTGGTTCCAGAAGTACAGTTAACTTTGGTAATTATATAGTTGGATCACAGGTAGGAGCAATGTGGACTTTGATTGAAAAGCCAGTGGAAAGGCAGACAACTGAAGTGTTACAGGCAGTATATCTTGGGATCTTTCCTGACTGTGTGGTAACAAGGTCACAAAGTCATAGGTAAGGGAAGGAGGAGAAATCAAGGAATTAAGATAAGGAAGTTAAAGTTCAATTATTACAAACTGTGTTTGATCAAATTGTTGAGGAATAACAAGAACACATGGAAGACAAACTGGATATTTTTAGCTCAGAGAAGGAAGCTGAATTACTACAAAGAGATGAAAAACCACAACAATTGTATCAAATAGACAGAAGAAGAATCTGAGTGTAGCCAAGAATGTTACTATCTCAAAGATGAAGACTTGATGAGGAAATGCAAACTATCACATATTCAGGTGGATGAAAAATGGGCCGATGTTCATCAAGTAGATGGTGTTAATATGGACTTCAGCAAGCCATTAAACAACCATCCACATCGTAGACTAGTTCACAAGGTTACAGCACATGAAATCCAGCACATGCTAGCTATTTGTTTACAAAATTAGTTTGAATTTAGGAGGCAGAGAGTGGTGGTGAAGAATTGTGTTTATGACTGAAGGCCTGTGACCAGTGTTATGTTAGGAGAAAGTGAGAACTGCAGATGCTGGAGACCAGAGTTGAAAAATGTGATGCTGGAAAAACACAGCAGGCCAGGCAGCATCCGAGGAGCAGGAGAATCGACGTTTTGGGCATAAGCCCTTCTTCAGGAATGAGGCTGGTGTGCCAGCCGGGCTGAGATAAAAGGTAGGGGGGAGGGGATTTGGGGGAGGGGCGCTGGGAATACAATAGGTGGAAGGAGGTGAGGGTGAGGGTGATAGGCCAGAGAGGGGGTGGGGGCGGAGAGGTCGGGATGAAGATTGCAGGTCAAGAGGGTGATGCTGAATCTGGGGGTTGGGACTGAGATAAGGTGGGGGGAGGGGAAATTAGGAAGCTGGAGAAATCTACATTCATCCCGTCTGATTGGAGGGTTCCTAGGCAGAAGATGAGGCGCTCTTCCTCCAGGCGTCGTGTGGTCAGGGTCTGGCGATGGAGGAGGCCAAGGACCTGCATGTCCTTGGCGGAGTGGGAGGGGGAGTTAAAGTGTTCAGCCACGGAATGGTTGGTTCGTTGGTGCGGGTGTCCCAGAGGTGTTCTCTGAAATATTCCGCAACTAGGCGGCCTGTCTCCCCAATGTAAAGGAGACTACATCGGGTGCAACGGATACAGTAAATGATGTGTGTGGAGGTGCAGGTGAATTTGCGACAGATATGGAAGGCTCCATTGGAGCCTTGGAGGGAGGTGAGGGAGCAAGCTTTGCATTTCTTGCGGTTGCAGGGGAAGGTGCTGGGAGTGGAGGTTGGGTTGGTGGGGGGTGTGGACCTGACGAGGGAGTCACGGAGGGAGTGGTCTCTCCGGAACGCTGATCGGGGTGGGGAGGGAAAGATATCCCTTGTGGTGGGGTCTGTTGGAGTTGGCAGAAATGATGGAGGATGATACGATGTATCCGGAGGTTGGTGGGGTGGAAGGTGAGGACCAGTGGGGTTCTGTGCTGTTGGCGATTTGAGGGGTGGGGTTCAAGGGCAGAGGTGCGGGAAGTGGAGGAGATGGTGTGGAGAGCATCGTCGACCACATCGGAGGGGAAATTGCGGTCTTTGAAGAAGGAGGCCATTTGGGTTGTTCGGTAGTGGAATTGGTCCTGCTGGGAGCATATGCGGCAGAGGCGAAGGAATTGGGAATATGAGATGGCATTTTTACAGAGGGCAGGGTGGGAGGAGGTGTAATCTAGGTAGCTGTGGGAGTCGGTCGGTTTGTAGTAAGTGTCTGTGTTGAGTCAGTCGCCCGAGATAGAAATGGAGAGGCCTAGGAAGGGGAGGGAGGAGTCTGAGACAGTCCAGGTAAATTTGAGGTCAGGGTGAAAGGTGTTAGTAAAGTGGATGAACTGTTCAACCTCCTCGTGGGAGCACGAGGTAGTGCCAATACAATCATCGATGTAGCGGAGGAAAAGTGGGGGGTGGTGCCAGTGTAGCTACAGAAGATGGACTGTTCCACATATCCGATGAAGAGGCAGGCATAGCTGGGGCCCATGCGGGTGCCCATGGCTACTCCTTTGGTTTGGAGGAAATGGGAGGATTGGAAGGAGAAGTTGTTAAGAGTGAGGACCAGTTCAGTCAGTCGAAGGAGGGTATCAGTGGAAGGGTACTGGTTGGGTCGGCGGGAAAGGAAGAAGCGGATGGTTTGGAGGCCTTTGTGATAGGGGATGGAAGTTTATAGGGATTGGATGTGAGAGATGGAAGTGTTATATTGCAATGATTGTTAGTAGGTCAACGGCTTTTTGTCATTTATGTTAAAGCTTTGGACATGAATACAAGGAAATATAGTGAGTAAGTTTACAGATAACACCAAATCTGGTGGCATAGTGGACAGTGAAGAAAGTTATCACAAAGTACAAGGGGATTTCGATCAGATGGGCTCATAGGCCAAGGAATGGCAGATGGAGTTTAATTTAAGTAAATGTGAGGTGTTGCATTTTGGTAAGGCAAATCAGGCAAGGATTAAAAGGTATAATCCTGGGAAGTGTTGAAAAACAAAGAAACTTTAAAGTACAGATTCATAGTTCCTTGAAAATTGAGTTATTAGTAGACAGGGTAGTAAAGAAGATGTTTGGTTTGCTTGACTTTAATTGTCAGTACATTGAGTATAAACGTTGAGAAATCATACTGCAAGTGTACAAGACATTTATCAAGCTGTTTGTGGAATATTACATGCAATTTTTGACTCTCTACTATAGGAAAGATGTTGAATGTGAAAGGTTTCAGAAAAGATTTACAAGGATTTTCCTGGAGTTGAAGAGTTTTAGCTATAAGGAAAGGTTGAATAGGATGGGGCTTTTCTTGCTGGAGCATCAGAGGCTGAGTGGTGGTGTTGTAGAGGTTTATAAAATCATGAGGGACATGGATTGGGAGACTACCCAAGGTCTTTTCCCAAAAGTAGGGGTGTCCAAAACTAGAGGGCATAATTTTAAGGTGAGAAAGGAAAGATTGGAAAGGGACCGAAGGGGCAACTTTTTCATTCAGAGGGTGGTGTATCTATGAAATGAGCTGTCAGAAGAAGTGATAGAGCTGACTGGCCAGCGCTTATTGCCTGTTCCTAGTTGTTCTTCAAAAGATAGTGGTGAGCTACCTTCTTGAAATTGTGCCCTCCCCCTACATGGGTTGACTCACTATGCTGTAAGAGAAGGAATTCCACAGAATATTGACGCAACAACAGTGAAGGAACTGTGATACATTTCCAAGTCAGAATGTTATGGGGCTGGATCTTAAAGGGGTAGTGTTCCCATGTATTTGCTGCCCTTCTCCTTCCAGATGGAAGTGGCCATGGATTTGGAAGGTGGATCCTTGGTGATTTTCTGCAGTGCATCTTGTAGACAGTACACACTGCTGCTACTGAGCATCAGTGGTAGAGGGAGTGGATGCTTGTAGATGTAATGCAAATCAAGTGGGCTGCTTTGTCCTGGGTGGTTCAAGCTACTTGAATGTTGTTGGAGATGCACACATTCAGGCTAGTAGAGAGCATTTTAGCACACTCCTGACATGTGTCTCATAAATGGTGGACAGGTTTTGGGGAGTCAGGAGGTGAGTTACGCACTGCAGCATTCCTATCCTGCTCTTGTAACTACTTGTATGTGTGGCAAGTCTATTTGAGTTTCTGGTCAATGATAACCCACAGGACATCAACAGTGGGGATTGCAGTGATGGTAGCACCATTGAATGTCAAGGGATGGTGGTTAGAATGGAGATGGACATAGATTGGCATTTGTATGGGGTGAAGTTTAATTGCCACTTGTCTGTCCGAACTTGGATATTGTCCAGTGCTTGTTATATTTCAACATGGACTACTTCAGTCCCTGAGGAGTTGTCAATCACACAGAACATTGTGCAATCAAAGAACAAAGAAAAAAGAAAACTTACAGTCCAGGAACAGACGCTTGGGCCCTCCAAGCCTGAACCGATCCAAAACCACTGTCTAAACATTTCGACCAATTCCTCAGCATGTGTAACCCTCTGCTTCCCACCTACTTATGCATCTGTCCAGATGTAATTAACAAGCATCTCTGCTTCTGACCTTATGATGGAGAGAACATCAATTCCAACATTAAAAAGGCATCTGGATGGGTATACAAATAGGAAATGTTCAAAGGGATATTGGACAAATATTAACAATGGGACTATATTAATTTAGAATATCTGGTTGGTATGGATGAGTTGGACCAAAGAGACTGTTTTTGTTCTGTCTTACGTTGTTCCTTGATGATTGTAAGTTGTCTTACTTCTGGATTATATGAAGGTGGTCTTGCGTATGTGTATGGAATGAGCTGCCAGAGGAAATAATGAAGGCTAGTACAACTGCAACATTTAAAATGCACCTGGATTGGTATATGAATAGAATGGATTTGGAGGGATATGGGCCAGGTACTGGCAGATGGGACTAGATTGGGTTGGGATAGCTGGTCGGCATGGACGAGGTGGACTGAAGGGTCTGTTTCCATGCTG
This sequence comes from Chiloscyllium plagiosum, assembly GCF_037043375.1. Classification (NCBI taxonomy): domain Eukaryota; kingdom Metazoa; phylum Chordata; class Chondrichthyes; order Orectolobiformes; family Hemiscylliidae; genus Chiloscyllium; species Chiloscyllium plagiosum. Next base: position 8,147,575 of record NW_028270154.1, on the reverse strand, counting down.
TACATCTCTATGATTCTATGACTCTTAAATTCTTCTGCATGGCAATCTCTTATCTTTGTGGTAATAAAGCATTCAGTTTATCAAGTAGATGTTGAAGCAGTTTTGTTTATAAAATCTTGCCAAGAAATGGCTAATTGTTTGATTCCCTGTGGTTTTTTTTCTCTCGAAATTCTATAATAAGGGGGACAGATAGTATCCTTTGCAAGCCGGATCTGGAGTCTCGTATGGTGTGTTGCCTACCCGGTGCCAGGGTTCGGGACATCTTGGACCGGCTTGAAAGGATATTGGAGCGGGAGGGGGAGGATCCAGTTGTTGTGGTCCATGTTAGGACTAACAACATAGGCAAAGCTAGGGTGGAGGACCTGTTTGGGGATTATCGAGCACTAGGAAGGAAATTGAAGTACACGTCCTCAAGGGTCATAATCTCCGGATTACTGCCCGAGCCATGTGCCAATTGGCATAGGAATAAGAAAATTAGGGAAGTAAACACGTGGCTAAGGGATTGGTGTGGGAAAGAGGGATTTCACTTCATGGGGCATTGGCATCAGTTTTGGAACTGGGGGGATCTGTACCGTTGGGACGGTCTCCACCTGAACCGATCAGGTACCAATGTTCTAGCGAAGGGGATAAATAGGGTGGTCAGTAGGACTTTAAACTTCTGAGTTGGGGGGAAGGGAAAGTGAAAGCGACAGGGAGTATGGAGGAAAATGGAAAGATAGGTGGCAGGATAGCAAACGTGCAGGCAGATTTAAACTTGAGACAGACTGGGAATGCAGCAAAAAGGAAGGATGACTTAGGACATCTTATGACTTCCAATATCTCTAATGATAAGAAAGTTAACATTAAGGCACTTTACCTGAATGCTCGTAGCATTCATAACAAAGCAGACAAACTAATGGCACAGATCATCGTGAATGATTATGATGTGGTAGGCATCACAGAGACGTGGTTACAGGGGGGTCAGGACTGGCAGTTAAACATCCAAGGGTTTTTAACTTATCGAAAAGACAGGGAGGTGGGCAGAGGGGGCGGGGTTGCCTTGTTAGTTAAGAACAAAATTAAATCTATGGTGCTGAATGACATAGCGTCGGATGATGTTGAGTCTATGTGGGTGGAATTGAGGAACCACAAAGGCAAAAAAAAAAACAGAGTGGGAGTTATGTACAGACCTCCCAGCAGTGGTCAGGACCAGGGGCGCAACATGTACCGGGAAATAGAGAAGGCATGTCAGAAAGGCAAGGTCACAGTGATCATGGGAGACTTCAATATGCAGGTGGACTGGGTAAATAATGTTGCCAGTGGATCCAAAGAAAGGGAATTCATGGAATGCTTACAGGATGGCTTTTTGGAACAGCTTGTCATGGAGCCCACAAGGGAGCAGGCTATTCTGGACCTAGTGCTATGTAATGAACCAGACTTTATAAAAAATTTTAAAGTAAGGGAACACTTAGGAAGCAGCGAACATAATATGGTAGAGTTCAGTCTGCAGTTTGAAAGAGAGAAGGCAAAATCGGATGTAATGGTGTTACAGTTAAATAAAGGTAATTATGAGGGCATGAGAGAGGAACTGACAAAAATAGACTGGAAGCAGAGCCTAGCAGGGAAGACAATAGAGCAAAAATGGCAGGAGTTTGTGGGTAAAATTGAGGACACTGTACAGAGGTTCATCCCCAAGAAGAGAAAGATTATCCGGGGAGGGATTAGACAGCCATGGCTGACAAAGGAAGTCAGGAAGTCTATCAAAGAAAAAGAGAGAGCCTATAAAGTGGCCAAGAGCACTGGGAAATCAGAAGATTGGGAAGGCTACAAAAACAAACAGAGGATAACAAAGAGAGAAATAAGGAAGGAGAGGATCAAATATGAAGGTAGGCTAGCCAGTAATATTAGAAATGATAGTAAAAGTTTCTTTCAATACATAAGAAACAAATGACAGGCAAGAGTAGACATTGGGCCACTTCAAACTGATGCTCGAAGCCTAGTGATGGGAGATAAGGAAACAGCAGGAGAACTTAATAAGTACTTTGCGTCAGTCTTCACAGTGGAAGACATGAGTAATATCCCAACAATTAAAGGGAGTCAGGGGGCTGAGTTGAGTATGGTTGCCATTACAAAAGAGAAAGTGCTAGAAAAGCTAAAAGGTCTTAAAATTGATAAATCTTCTGGCCCTGATGGGTTACATCCTAGAGTTCTGAGGGAGGTGGCTGAGGAAATAGCGGAGGCGTTGGTTGAGATCTTTCAAAATCTGGAGTCAGGGAAAGTCCGGGATGATTGGAAGATTGCTGTTGTAACCCCCTTGTTCAAGACAGGATCAAGGCAAAAGATGGAAAATTATAGGCCAATCAGCCTAACCTCGGTTGTTGGTAAAATTCTAGAATTCATCATTAAGGATGAGGTTTCTAAATTCTTGGAAGAGCAGGGTTGGATTAGAACAAGTCAACATGGATTTAGTAAGGGGAGGTTGTGCCTGACAAACCTGTTGGAGTTCTTTGAAAAGGTGACAAGTAGGTTAGACCGGGGAAACCCAGTGGATGTGGGCTACCCAGACTTCCAAAAGGCCTTTGATAAAGTGCCACACGGGAGACTGCTGAGCAAGGTGAGGGCCCATGGTGTTCGAGGGGAGCTACTGGTATGGAGTGAGGATTGGCTGTCTGACAGAAGGCAGAGAGTTGGGATAAAAGGTTCTTTTTCGGAATGGCAGCCGGTGACGAGCGGTGTCCCGCAGGGTTCAGTGTTGGGGCCGCAGCTGTTAATATTAATGATCTGGATGAAGGGACTGGGGGCATTCTAGCAAAGTTTGCCAATGATGCAAAGTTAGGTGGACAGGCAGGTAGTACTGAGGAAGTGGGGCGGCTGCAGAAGGATCTAAACAGTTTGGAGGAGTGGTCCAGGAAATGGTTGATGGAATTCAATGTGAGCAAATGCGAGGTCTTGCACTTTGGGAAAAAGAATAGAAGCATGGATTACTTTCTAAATGGTGAGAAAATTCGTAAAGTCAAAGTACAGAGGGATCTGGGAGTGCTGGTTGAGGATTCTCTAAAGGTAAACATGCAGGTTGAGTCCGTGATTAAGAAAGTGAATGCAATGTTGTCAATTATCTCAAGAGGGTTGGAATATAAAAGCACTGTTGTGCTACTGAGACCTTACAAAGCTCTGGTTAGGCCCCATTTGGAGTACTGTGTCCAGTTTTGGTCCCCACACCTCAGGAAGGACATACTGGCACTGGAGCGTGTCCAGCGGAGATTCACACAGATGATCCCTGGAATGGTAAGTCTAACATATGAGGAATGGCTGAGGATCCTGGGATTGTATTCATTGGAGTTTAGAAGATTAAGGGGAGATCTAATAGAAACTTACAAGATAATACATGGCTTGGAGAGGGTGGACACTAGGAAATTGTTTCCATTAGGCGAGGAGACTAGGACCCATGGACACAGACTTAGAATTAGAGGGGGTAAATTCAGAACAGAAATGCGGAGACATTTCTTCAGCCAGAGAGTGGAGGGCCTGTGGAATTCATTGCCACAGAGTGCAGTGGAGGCTGGGAGCTAAATGTCTTCAAGGCAGAACTTGATAAATTCTTGATGTCACAAGGAATTAAGGGCTATGGGGAGAATGCGGCTAAGTGGAGTTGAAATGCCCATCAGCCATGATTGAATGGCAAGTGGACTCGATGGGCTGAATGGCCTTACTTCCGCTCCTATGTCTTATGGTCTTATGATTATTGGTATAGGTAATAGTTTATCTTTTGTTGATTCATACAGACCACAGTTATTAAAATTCTGATGTTTATACTGTCAGACAAAATATGCAAAACACACAAAAATACAATCAGATCAAGGATCAAATCACAACTATTCAAGGAAGTGATGAATAGCTTTAGGAATAAAAGGCAGCATGGTGGCTCAGAGGTTAGCACTACTGCCTCACAGTGCCAGTGACCCAGGTTTAATTCCTGCCTCGGGTGGCTGTCTGTGTGGAGTTTGCACATTCTTCCTGTGTCTGCATGGGTTTCCTCTGGGTGCTCCAGTTTCCTCCCACACTCCAAAGATATGTAGGTTAGGTGAATTGGCCATGCTAACTTGCCCATAGTGTTAGGTGCATTACGTCAGGGGGAACAGGTCGTGGGTTACTCTTTGGAGGGTCAGTGTGGACTTGTTGGGCTGAAGGGCCTGTTTCCACACTGTAAGAAATCTAATCTAATCTAATCTGTATAAAACAATTCAAATCCAGTGCATGTCTTCCAGAATCACAGGGAGCAAGAGAACGATGACATTAAACTTTAAAGACAGTGTAAAGGACTTATAGTCAAGACCAGCCAGAGGATTGGGATAATAGACCTTTGCAAATAGGGATACTCCCAATGAATCAACTGAATTCAGTCCATTTGAATTAGTTTTTGGACATGAGGTGAGAGAACTATGGATCATAATTAAGGAGAAATTAGTAAGTCTGAATTCAGAGATCATAGATTTTGACCATGTGTCAAATTTTAGGGAGATGTTATATACCGCACGTGAGTTGGATAGACAATACTTAAAGGTAGCATAGCATGTGATGAAACAAAAAGCAGACAAGGAATCAAAAGTCATAACTTTGCTACTGGAAAGAAATGTTAGTGACACTGTCCATGTAAGATGAGCCTTTAAAAGCAAGATTTAGTGAGTCTTATCAAATTGAAAGGAAATTCAGTGAGATGAATCTTTTGATTAAAATGCTAGATAGAAAGAAATCTCACAGACTATGCCACATAAGTATGCTCAAAAAGTATTTTGACAGGTAAAGAGAAACAAAAGGAGTGTTTATTACTCTTTACAACACAGAGTAAAGAAACAAGTTCAGATGATTCTGAATTTGATCATACTTAAATTAAGTTGGACAATGAGAAGTTGCCCATAATATGGATAAATTATTGATTTACCTTTGAGAAGAAAGTCAAAATAACATGGAAGAGTTAATACAATTACATGGCGAAATAATCTGGAAGGAATAATCTGATTGTGCTTGATATAGATATAGGAAATGCTGTTCAGTTGAGTTGAGCAACATCCTTCTAGACTTACCCTCTAAAGTTGGCATAAATTCAAAAAGAGATTGAATGCATACTCAAAGACAATATAAACAAAGTGATTTGCAGCAAATGGAGCACACCCAGAGGAATGGAGAAAAAATGGGGATATACCCAATGATTTAATGTCGACTATCACAAAGATAGTGCTGCTACAACATCTAATTTATATCGTATTCCACATTTGGAAGCCTGAATTTAGAACGTGGGACAAGCAACTTGCATTTCAAAGGTGAACTTACTCAGACTTACTTCACCAAAGTGTGAAAGAAATTTCAGACATTGTGACACTGAATGGATTGTATCAGTGAAGTCATGCAATTTGGTATGAAAAGTGCACCAGACACATTTTAAAGATGAACTAATAAAGTCATTTCAGGATTAGCAAATTGTGTGGTGTACATTGATTATCTGGTGATTTTTAGTCACATATGGAAGGAACATTTTGAGCATCTATTAGAATTGTTCAATCAACTTCTGAATGTGGGCTGCATGATAAACATGACTAGTAGTGAGTTTGTAAAAGCCTTTGTCTTAGTTCTGGGCCATGTTATTGAATATGGACAAATGGTGCCCCAGGTTGTGGAATCATAGGGTTTTATGGAGTTTCACATACAATCAATGAATAAGGAAGTACTATGACTCCAAGGACTGAATGGCTTTTGTCATAAGTTCATATCGGATTTTAGTGGTGTCGTATCTCCACTGACTGACTTGTGGAAGAAGTGCAGAAAACATGTAAGAGTGTCAGAAGGCATTTGAGAGTCTGAAACCTGTGTTAACTACTGTCCTAGTGTAAGCCGCACCTTTTTGCGCATAGCCATTCAGAGTGGCTATGGATGCAAGCGATGTCTGTATTGGTGCTGTACTCCTGCAAAAAGACATGAGAAGATAGAACGACATATTGGGTACTTTTGCCAGAAATAAAAATAATCACCAACAGAAATATTTCAGATATTAGAAGGTGACCTTGAGTTTGATGTTGGCATTGCAATATTTCGTACGTATTTTGCCAACAAAGTGTGTAAGCCAATTGTATTTCCTGATCATAACCCTTTCATGCTTATGGGAAAAAAATGCTGACTATTTAAATGGAGACTATTATTGTAGCCATCCAAGTTGAAAATTATACACATGGCAGGATGAAAGAACGTAATTGCTGATGTATTGTTACCACTTTGATGAAGGAAGCTTTCGATGCTGGGAAAAATGCACTGAACTGGGCTGTAATACCGAATGTTTGCATGCTTAGAGTCAAAGCAATGTACATGTCTTGTAATCTAGTAATAGGGTAAGACTAAAGGTTTCTAACAAATGAGGCTATCTTTGTATATTGATGGTTCATTTTTTGAAGGGTGGAGGTTTGATGACATTATGGGTTTAAGAGGTGCATTTTATCATTTTTTATGAGTAGTAGTTAAGATAGATGTGATGATTTGTCTGCCTCAAGCCAATAAAGTAAAGAGCGTGTGATACTTTGTGTTCTTTAAAAGCTGGAAAGATAGAAGCAGCCTGAATGAGTGGTATCAAATGACAACAAAACAAAGATTTTAGTTTCTGCTTTTAGTAGCTGTTAGATTTGTGAACGCTGCTATTTCTTTCTCTCCATCTCTCTTTAAGCCAAAAGCTTAGGTTATCTTCCTGTTAGAATTGCATGTGAATTGGTCTTTAAAGTGTTCAGCCACGGAATGGTTGGTTCGTTGGTGCGGGTGTCCCAGAGGTGTTCTCTGAAATATTCCGCAACTAGGCGGCCTGTCTCCCCAATGTAAAGGAGACTACATCGGGTGCAACGGATACAGTAAATGATGTGTGTGGAGGTGCAGGTGAATTTGCGACAGATATGGAAGGCTCCATTGGAGCCTTGGAGGGAGGTGAGGGAGCAAGCTTTGCATTTCTTGCGGTTGCAGGGGAAGGTGCTGGGAGTGGAGGTTGGGTTGGTGGGGGGTGTGGACCTGACGAGGGAGTCACGGAGGGAGTGGTCTCTCCGGAACGCTGATCGGGGTGGGGAGGGAAAGATATCCCTTGTGGTGGGGTCTGTTGGAGTTGGCAGAAATGATGGAGGATGATACGATGTATCCGGAGGTTGGTGGGGTGGAAGGTGAGGACCAGTGGGGTTCTGTGCTGTTGGCGATTTGAGGGGTGGGGTTCAAGGGCAGAGGTGCGGGAAGTGGAGGAGATGGTGTGGAGAGCATCGTCGACCACATCGGAGGGGAAATTGCGGTCTTTGAAGAAGGAGGCCATTTGGGTTGTTCGGTAGTGGAATTGGTCCTGCTGGGAGCATATGCGGCAGAGGCGAAGGAATTGGGAATATGAGATGGCATTTTTACAGAGGGCAGGGTGGGAGGAGGTGTAATCTAGGTAGCTGTGGGAGTCGGTCGGTTTGTAGTAAGTGTCTGTGTTGAGTCAGTCGCCCGAGATAGAAATGGAGAGGCCTAGGAAGGGGAGGGAGGAGTCTGAGACAGTCCAGGTAAATTTGAGGTCAGGGTGAAAGGTGTTAGTAAAGTGGATGAACTGTTCAACCTCCTCGTGGGAGCACGAGGTAGTGCCAATACAATCATCGATGTAGCGGAGGAAAAGTGGGGGGTGGTGCCAGTGTAGCTACAGAAGATGGACTGTTCCACATATCCGATGAAGAGGCAGGCATAGCTGGGGCCCATGCGGGTGCCCATGGCTACTCCTTTGGTTTGGAGGAAATGGGAGGATTGGAAGGAGAAGTTGTTAAGAGTGAGGACCAGTTCAGTCAGTCGAAGGAGGGTATCAGTGGAAGGGTACTGGTTGGGTCGGCGGGAAAGGAAGAAGCGGATGGTTTGGAGGCCTTTGTGATAGGGGATGGAAGTTTATAGGGATTGGATGTGAGAGATGGAAGTGTTATATTGCAATGATTGTTAGTAGGTCAACGGCTTTTTGTCATTTATGTTAAAGCTTTGGACATGAATACAAGGAAATATAGTGAGTAAGTTTACAGATAACACCAAATCTGGTGGCATAGTGGACAGTGAAGAAAGTTATCACAAAGTACAAGGGGATTTCGATCAGATGGGCTCATAGGCCAAGGAATGGCAGATGGAGTTTAATTTAAGTAAATGTGAGGTGTTGCATTTTGGTAAGGCAAATCAGGCAAGGATTAAAAGGTATAATCCTGGGAAGTGTTGAAAAACAAAGAAACTTTAAAGTACAGATTCATAGTTCCTTGAAAATTGAGTTATTAGTAGACAGGGTAGTAAAGAAGATGTTTGGTTTGCTTGACTTTAATTGTCAGTACATTGAGTATAAACGTTGAGAAATCATACTGCAAGTGTACAAGACATTTATCAAGCTGTTTGTGGAATATTACATGCAATTTTTGACTCTCTACTATAGGAAAGATGTTGAATGTGAAAGGTTTCAGAAAAGATTTACAAGGATTTTCCTGGAGTTGAAGAGTTTTAGCTATAAGGAAAGGTTGAATAGGATGGGGCTTTTCTTGCTGGAGCATCAGAGGCTGAGTGGTGGTGTTGTAGAGGTTTATAAAATCATGAGGGACATGGATTGGGAGACTACCCAAGGTCTTTTCCCAAAAGTAGGGGTGTCCAAAACTAGAGGGCATAATTTTAAGGTGAGAAAGGAAAGATTGGAAAGGGACCGAAGGGGCAACTTTTTCATTCAGAGGGTGGTGTATCTATGAAATGAGCTGTCAGAAGAAGTGATAGAGCTGACTGGCCAGCGCTTATTGCCTGTTCCTAGTTGTTCTTCAAAAGATAGTGGTGAGCTACCTTCTTGAAATTGTGCCCTCCCCCTACATGGGTTGACTCACTATGCTGTAAGAGAAGGAATTCCACAGAATATTGACGCAACAACAGTGAAGGAACTGTGATACATTTCCAAGTCAGAATGTTATGGGGCTGGATCTTAAAGGGGTAGTGTTCCCATGTATTTGCTGCCCTTCTCCTTCCAGATGGAAGTGGCCATGGATTTGGAAGGTGGATCCTTGGTGATTTTCTGCAGTGCATCTTGTAGACAGTACACACTGCTGCTACTGAGCATCAGTGGTAGAGGGAGTGGATGCTTGTAGATGTAATGCAAATCAAGTGGGCTGCTTTGTCCTGGGTGGTTCAAGCTACTTGAATGTTGTTGGAGATGCACACATTCAGGCTAGTAGAGAGCATTTTAGCACACTCCTGACATGTGTCTCATAAATGGTGGACAGGTTTTGGGGAGTCAGGAGGTGAGTTACGCACTGCAGCATTCCTATCCTGCTCTTGTAACTACTTGTATGTGTGGCAAGTCTATTTGAGTTTCTGGTCAATGATAACCCACAGGACATCAACAGTGGGGATTGCAGTGATGGTAGCACCATTGAATGTCAAGGGATGGTGGTTAGAATGGAGATGGACATAGATTGGCATTTGTATGGGGTGAAGTTTAATTGCCACTTGTCTGTCCGAACTTGGATATTGTCCAGTGCTTGTTATATTTCAACATGGACTACTTCAGTCCCTGAGGAGTTGTCAATCACACAGAACATTGTGCAATCAAAGAACAAAGAAAAAAGAAAACTTACAGTCCAGGAACAGACGCTTGGGCCCTCCAAGCCTGAACCGATCCAAAACCACTGTCTAAACATTTCGACCAATTCCTCAGCATGTGTAACCCTCTGCTTCCCACCTACTTATGCATCTGTCCAGATGTAATTAACAAGCATCTCTGCTTCTGACCTTATGATGGAGAGAACATCAATTCCAACATTAAAAAGGCATCTGGATGGGTATACAAATAGGAAATGTTCAAAGGGATATTGGACAAATATTAACAATGGGACTATATTAATTTAGAATATCTGGTTGGTATGGATGAGTTGGACCAAAGAGACTGTTTTTGTTCTGTCTTACGTTGTTCCTTGATGATTGTAAGTTGTCTTACTTCTGGATTATATGAAGGTGGTCTTGCGTATGTGTATGGAATGAGCTGCCAGAGGAAATAATGAAGGCTAGTACAACTGCAACATTTAAAATGCACCTGGATTGGTATATGAATAGAATGGATTTGGAGGGATATGGGCCAGGTACTGGCAGATGGGACTAGATTGGGTTGGGATAGCTGGTCGGCATGGACGAGGTGGACTGAAGGGTCTGTTTCCATGCTGTACATCTCTATGATTCTATGACTCTTAAATTCTTCTGCATGGCAATCTCTTATCTTTGTGGTAATAAAGCATTCAGTTTATCAAGTAGATGTTGAAGCAGTTTTGTTTATAAAATCTTGCCAAGAAATGGCTAATTGTTTGATTCCCTGTGGTTTTTTTTCTCTCGAAATTCTATAATAAGGGGGACAGATAGTATCCTTTGCAAGCCGGATCTGGAGTCTCGTATGGTGTGTTGCCTACCCGGTGCCAGGGTTCGGGACATCTTGGACCGGCTTGAAAGGATATTGGAGCGGGAGGGGGAGGATCCAGTTGTTGTGGTCCATGTTAGGACTAACAACATAGGCAAAGCTAGGGTGGAGGACCTGTTTGGGGATTATCGAGCACTAGGAAGGAAATTGAAGTACACGTCCTCAAGGGTCATAATCTCCGGATTACTGCCCGAGCCATGTGCCAATTGGCATAGGAATAAGAAAATTAGGGAAGTAAACACGTGGCTAAGGGATTGGTGTGGGAAAGAGGGATTTCACTTCATGGGGCATTGGCATCAGTTTTGGAACTGGGGGGATCTGTACCGTTGGGACGGTCTCCACCTGAACCGATCAGGTACCAATGTTCTAGCGAAGGGGATAAATAGGGTGGTCAGTAGGACTTTAAACTTCTGAGTTGGGGGGAAGGGAAAGTGAAAGCGACAGGGAGTATGGAGGAAAATGGAAAGATAGGTGGCAGGATAGCAAACGTGCAGGCAGATTTAAACTTGAGACAGACTGGGAATGCAGCAAAAAGGAAGGATGACTTAGGACATCTTATGACTTCCAATATCTCTAATGATAAGAAAGTTAACATTAAGGCACTTTACCTGAATGCTCGTAGCATTCATAACAAAGCAGACAAACTAATGGCACAGATCATCGTGAATGATTATGATGTGGTAGGCATCACAGAGACGTGGTTACAGGGGGGTCAGGACTGGCAGTTAAACATCCAAGGGTTTTTAACTTATCGAAAAGACAGGGAGGTGGGCAGAGGGGGCGGGGTTGCCTTGTTAGTTAAGAACAAAATTAAATCTATGGTGCTGAATGACATAGCGTCGGATGATGTTGAGTCTATGTGGGTGGAATTGAGGAACCACAAAGGCAAAAAAAAAAACAGAGTGGGAGTTATGTACAGACCTCCCAGCAGTGGTCAGGACCAGGGGCGCAACATGTACCGGGAAATAGAGAAGGCATGTCAGAAAGGCAAGGTCACAGTGATCATGGGAGACTTCAATATGCAGGTGGACTGGGTAAATAATGTTGCCAGTGGATCCAAAGAAAGGGAATTCATGGAATGCTTACAGGATGGCTTTTTGGAACAGCTTGTCATGGAGCCCACAAGGGAGCAGGCTATTCTGGACCTAGTGCTATGTAATGAACCAGACTTTATAAAAAATTTTAAAGTAAGGGAACACTTAGGAAGCAGCGAACATAATATGGTAGAGTTCAGTCTGCAGTTTGAAAGAGAGAAGGCAAAATCGGATGTAATGGTGTTACAGTTAAATAAAGGTAATTATGAGGGCATGAGAGAGGAACTGACAAAAATAGACTGGAAGCAGAGCCTAGCAGGGAAGACAATAGAGCAAAAATGGCAGGAGTTTGTGGGTAAAATTGAGGACACTGTACAGAGGTTCATCCCCAAGAAGAGAAAGATTATCCGGGGAGGGATTAGACAGCCATGGCTGACAAAGGAAGTCAGGAAGTCTATCAAAGAAAAAGAGAGAGCCTATAAAGTGGCCAAGAGCACTGGGAAATCAGAAGATTGGGAAGGCTACAAAAACAAACAGAGGATAACAAAGAGAGAAATAAGGAAGGAGAGGATCAAATATGAAGGTAGGCTAGCCAGTAATATTAGAAATGATAGTAAAAGTTTCTTTCAATACATAAGAAACAAATGACAGGCAAGAGTAGACATTGGGCCACTTCAAACTGATGCTCGAAGCCTAGTGATGGGAGATAAGGAAACAGCAGGAGAACTTAATAAGTACTTTGCGTCAGTCTTCACAGTGGAAGACATGAGTAATATCCCAACAATTAAAGGGAGTCAGGGGGCTGAGTTGAGTATGGTTGCCATTACAAAAGAGAAAGTGCTAGAAAAGCTAAAAGGTCTTAAAATTGATAAATCTTCTGGCCCTGATGGGTTACATCCTAGAGTTCTGAGGGAGGTGGCTGAGGAAATAGCGGAGGCGTTGGTTGAGATCTTTCAAAATCTGGAGTCAGGGAAAGTCCGGGATGATTGGAAGATTGCTGTTGTAACCCCCTTGTTCAAGACAGGATCAAGGCAAAAGATGGAAAATTATAGGCCAATCAGCCTAACCTCGGTTGTTGGTAAAATTCTAGAATTCATCATTAAGGATGAGGTTTCTAAATTCTTGGAAGAGCAGGGTTGGATTAGAACAAGTCAACATGGATTTAGTAAGGGGAGGTTGTGCCTGACAAACCTGTTGGAGTTCTTTGAAAAGGTGACAAGTAGGTTAGACCGGGGAAACCCAGTGGATGTGGGCTACCCAGACTTCCAAAAGGCCTTTGATAAAGTGCCACACGGGAGACTGCTGAGCAAGGTGAGGGCCCATGGTGTTCGAGGGGAGCTACTGGTATGGAGTGAGGATTGGCTGTCTGACAGAAGGCAGAGAGTTGGGATAAAAGGTTCTTTTTCGGAATGGCAGCCGGTGACGAGCGGTGTCCCGCAGGGTTCAGTGTTGGGGCCGCAGCTGTTAATATTAATGATCTGGATGAAGGGACTGGGGGCATTCTAGCAAAGTTTGCCAATGATGCAAAGTTAGGTGGACAGGCAGGTAGTACTGAGGAAGTGGGGCGGCTGCAGAAGGATCTAAACAGTTTGGAGGAGTGGTCCAGGAAATGGTTGATGGAATTCAATGTGAGCAAATGCGAGGTCTTGCACTTTGGGAAAAAGAATAGAAGCATGGATTACTTTCTAAATGGTGAGAAAATTCGTAAAGTCAAAGTACAGAGGGATCTGGGAGTGCTGGTTGAGGATTCTCTAAAGGTAAACATGCAGGTTGAGTCCGTGATTAAGAAAGTGAATGCAATGTTGTCAATTATCTCAAGAGGGTTGGAATATAAAAGCACTGTTGTGCTACTGAGACCTTACAAAGCTCTGGTTAGGCCCCATTTGGAGTACTGTGTCCAGTTTTGGTCCCCACACCTCAGGAAGGACATACTGGCACTGGAGCGTGTCCAGCGGAGATTCACACAGATGATCCCTGGAATGGTAAGTCTAACATATGAGGAATGGCTGAGGATCCTGGGATTGTATTCATTGGAGTTTAGAAGATTAAGGGGAGATCTAATAGAAACTTACAAGATAATACATGGCTTGGAGAGGGTGGACACTAGGAAATTGTTTCCATTAGGCGAGGAGACTAGGACCCATGGACACAGACTTAGAATTAGAGGGGGTAAATTCAGAACAGAAATGCGGAGACATTTCTTCAGCCAGAGAGTGGAGGGCCTGTGGAATTCATTGCCACAGAGTGCAGTGGAGGCTGGGAGCTAAATGTCTTCAAGGCAGAACTTGATAAATTCTTGATGTCACAAGGAATTAAGGGCTATGGGGAGAATGCGGCTAAGTGGAGTTGAAATGCCCATCAGCCATGATTGAATGGCAAGTGGACTCGATGGGCTGAATGGCCTTACTTCCGCTCCTATGTCTTATGGTCTTATGATTATTGGTATAGGTAATAGTTTATCTTTTGTTGATTCATACAGACCACAGTTATTAAAATTCTGATGTTTATACTGTCAGACAAAATATGCAAAACACACAAAAATACAATCAGATCAAGGATCAAATCACAACTATTCAAGGAAGTGATGAATAGCTTTAGGAATAAAAGGCAGCATGGTGGCTCAGAGGTTAGCACTACTGCCTCACAGTGCCAGTGACCCAGGTTTAATTCCTGCCTCGGGTGGCTGTCTGTGTGGAGTTTGCACATTCTTCCTGTGTCTGCATGGGTTTCCTCTGGGTGCTCCAGTTTCCTCCCACACTCCAAAGATATGTAGGTTAGGTGAATTGGCCATGCTAACTTGCCCATAGTGTTAGGTGCATTACGTCAGGGGGAACAGGTCGTGGGTTACTCTTTGGAGGGTCAGTGTGGACTTGTTGGGCTGAAGGGCCTGTTTCCACACTGTAAGAAATCTAATCTAATCTAATCTGTATAAAACAATTCAAATCCAGTGCATGTCTTCCAGAATCACAGGGAGCAAGAGAACGATGACATTAAACTTTAAAGACAGTGTAAAGGACTTATAGTCAAGACCAGCCAGAGGATTGGGATAATAGACCTTTGCAAATAGGGATACTCCCAATGAATCAACTGAATTCAGTCCATTTGAATTAGTTTTTGGACATGAGGTGAGAGAACTATGGATCATAATTAAGGAGAAATTAGTAAGTCTGAATTCAGAGATCATAGATTTTGACCATGTGTCAAATTTTAGGGAGATGTTATATACCGCACGTGAGTTGGATAGACAATACTTAAAGGTAGCATAGCATGTGATGAAACAAAAAGCAGACAAGGAATCAAAAGTCATAACTTTGCTACTGGAAAGAAATGTTAGTGACACTGTCCATGTAAGATGAGCCTTTAAAAGCAAGATTTAGTGAGTCTTATCAAATTGAAAGGAAATTCAGTGAGATGAATCTTTTGATTAAAATGCTAGATAGAAAGAAATCTCACAGACTATGCCACATAAGTATGCTCAAAAAGTATTTTGACAGGTAAAGAGAAACAAAAGGAGTGTTTATTACTCTTTACAACACAGAGTAAAGAAACAAGTTCAGATGATTCTGAATTTGATCATACTTAAATTAAGTTGGACAATGAGAAGTTGCCCATAATATGGATAAATTATTGATTTACCTTTGAGAAGAAAGTCAAAATAACATGGAAGAGTTAATACAATTACATGGCGAAATAATCTGGAAGGAATAATCTGATTGTGCTTGATATAGATATAGGAAATGCTGTTCAGTTGAGTTGAGCAACATCCTTCTAGACTTACCCTCTAAAGTTGGCATAAATTCAAAAAGAGATTGAATGCATACTCAAAGACAATATAAACAAAGTGATTTGCAGCAAATGGAGCACACCCAGAGGAATGGAGAAAAAATGGGGATATACCCAATGATTTAATGTCGACTATCACAAAGATAGTGCTGCTACAACATCTAATTTATATCGTATTCCACATTTGGAAGCCTGAATTTAGAACGTGGGACAAGCAACTTGCATTTCAAAGGTGAACTTACTCAGACTTACTTCACCAAAGTGTGAAAGAAATTTCAGACATTGTGACACTGAATGGATTGTATCAGTGAAGTCATGCAATTTGGTATGAAAAGTGCACCAGACACATTTTAAAGATGAACTAATAAAGTCATTTCAGGATTAGCAAATTGTGTGGTGTACATTGATTATCTGGTGATTTTTAGTCACATATGGAAGGAACATTTTGAGCATCTATTAGAATTGTTCAATCAACTTCTGAATGTGGGCTGCATGATAAACATGACTAGTAGTGAGTTTGTAAAAGCCTTTGTCTTAGTTCTGGGCCATGTTATTGAATATGGACAAATGGTGCCCCAGGTTGTGGAATCATAGGGTTTTATGGAGTTTCACATACAATCAATGAATAAGGAAGTACTATGACTCCAAGGACTGAATGGCTTTTGTCATAAGTTCATATCGGATTTTAGTGGTGTCGTATCTCCACTGACTGACTTGTGGAAGAAGTGCAGAAAACATGTAAGAGTGTCAGAAGGCATTTGAGAGTCTGAAACCTGTGTTAACTACTGTCCTAGTGTAAGCCGCACCTTTTTGCGCATAGCCATTCAGAGTGGCTATGGATGCAAGCGATGTCTGTATTGGTGCTGTACTCCTGCAAAAAGACATGAGAAGATAGAACGACATATTGGGTACTTTTGCCAGAAATAAAAATAATCACCAACAGAAATATTTCAGATATTAGAAGGTGACCTTGAGTTTGATGTTGGCATTGCAATATTTCGTACGTATTTTGCCAACAAAGTGTGTAAGCCAATTGTATTTCCTGATCATAACCCTTTCATGCTTATGGGAAAAAAATGCTGACTATTTAAATGGAGACTATTATTGTAGCCATCCAAGTTGAAAATTATACACATGGCAGGATGAAAGAACGTAATTGCTGATGTATTGTTACCACTTTGATGAAGGAAGCTTTCGATGCTGGGAAAAATGCACTGAACTGGGCTGTAATACCGAATGTTTGCATGCTTAGAGTCAAAGCAATGTACATGTCTTGTAATCTAGTAATAGGGTAAGACTAAAGGTTTCTAACAAATGAGGCTATCTTTGTATATTGATGGTTCATTTTTTGAAGGGTGGAGGTTTGATGACATTATGGGTTTAAGAGGTGCATTTTATCATTTTTTATGAGTAGTAGTTAAGATAGATGTGATGATTTGTCTGCCTCAAGCCAATAAAGTAAAGAGCGTGTGATACTTTGTGTTCTTTAAAAGCTGGAAAGATAGAAGCAGCCTGAATGAGTGGTATCAAATGACAACAAAACAAAGATTTTAGTTTCTGCTTTTAGTAGCTGTTAGATTTGTGAACGCTGCTATTTCTTTCTCTCCATCTCTCTTTAAGCCAAAAGCTTAGGTTATCTTCCTGTTAGAATTGCATGTGAATTGGTCTTTGCCAAGGACATGCTGATAAACTGATATTATGTGCGATTGTGCCTAGAACTCACCACTTCCCTAGCCAGGCTGTTCCAGTACAGTTACAATACTGGCATCTACTTAACAATGTGGAAAATTGCCCAAGTATGTCCTGTAAATAAAAAGCAATTCAAATCCCACCTGATCAATAGCCGTCCCATTAGTCTACTGTGGCTTATCAGACAAATGCTATCAAGCCACTCCTGCTCAACAATAATATGCTCAGTGATGCTCACTTTCAGTTTTGACAGGGCCACTCTACTCCTGAACTCGTGAACTGAAGTAGAGGTGCGGGTGTTACACTGGGGTGGTCAAAATCAGAAGTCACATATTACCAGATTATAGTCCAACAGGTTTATTTGAGATCACAAGTTTTCGCAGTGTTGCTCCTTCGTCAGGCAAAGGCTGAATGGAATATCAAAAGCATCCGATTTAGTGCTGGGATTAAAGAAAGTGTTCAGCATAAATTTTCAAACTGCAGGATGTAGCGTATGATAAGTCATTTATGGTGTGAGAGAAAATAGTTTACCAGTGATCCTATTTTTAGTTGTGTCACCATCGTCTTACCAGACCATTGGGGCTGCTGTCTTATTAAGTGATGATTTAACTTGAGGGCCACCTGACCTCAGGCAAGGGAAGCAATTAAGAAGGAAACCGCGTCATGGTAGCCTCAAAATCTTGATGGGAATTTAGGGCGGCACGGTGGCACAGTGGTTAGCACTGCTGCCTCGCAGCGCCAGAGACCCGGGTTCAATTCCCGACTCAGGCGACTGACTGTGTGGAGTTTGCACGTTCTCCCCGTGTCTACGTGGGTTTCCTCCGGGTGCTCCGGTTTCCTCCCACAGTCCAAAAGATGTGCAGGTTAGGTGAATTGGCCGTACTAAATTGCCCGTAGTGTTAGGTAAGGGGTAAATGTAGGGGTATGGGTGGGTTTCGCTTCGGCGGGTTGGTGTGGACTTGTTGGGCCGAAGGGCCTGTTTCCACACAGTAATCTAATCTAATCTAAAAATTAAACCGAAGGCGTCATCATCGCACTATTTGGCAAACCGATAAGCCAGCCAAATGAGTTAAACCAATCCTAGCTGATAAAGGAGCACAGTTAAAATTGCTCCTCCATCTGACCGACCCTTCTTGTAGTGAAGCAAAGCTGGCATGTAATGTCACACCGAATTGAAATAATACAAAGGTGGATGTAGCGGGCGGAGGGTCCTGAAGCGGGTATATTTACAAAAAACTCAATTCTGCACGAGTTACTTTCCTCCAGTGAGCTTTAACATGCCCACCATCAAAAATATAGATTGTATTTGCAAAGAGATTACATGACTTTTACAACGTGAACATTCATGTCATTCCAGTCAAATCATGGTGTTCGCAAACATAAAATATTCGATAAAAATTGAGATGGAAGTAAAATTGTTTTGAAATGGTGAGAATTTCTGCAGTGTGAACACTACATTTTTTTCCCCAGAAAAAAAGCTCATATAGGGTGAATCTGGAGCGCAACTATTTTAAATTCAGAATTTGGAAATTGTTTTAAGGATAAAATATGGTACCAATATGTAGATGAGAGAAAAATATCTTGCTCTATAGGCTTGTGTTTTTGTTAAATTTGGCGTTATGGAAATATTACACATGGTTATTAATATAATCAGAATATTTGAGAAATGCCATAGAAAGGAAAATGAAAATTCACAAGGCAGCTTTCAGTAATCGGGAGATGTCAGGGGTTCCTTAAAATAAAATATAGACAATAACGACATTGTAAAAACGAGTGACTTGGGACCTTTCCCATCTCAGAATAGCAGAGGACTAACCTTTTTTGCTGCCAGCTCTTAAAATATTGCCATATAGCTGGATGTGCGGTTTTGGACATTAATACATTTACATTTCCAAATTTATAAATATGATTAGATAATATTACCCCATTGGCTTCTATCCAGAGACGCATTGGGTCTCTTTTTTGTCTCCTTTTGACAATTTTTCAAAGGCTACCTTTGTACTGAGCTCATAGTAGGGGATCCAGGTAACTTACAGATTCAAGAATTTACCTGCAGGGATCAAATTGGGACTAAAGGCCAACTATGCAATTTATTATATTCTGGGATAGCATGCTGGAGATTGGGAGAATTCTGAACTGACTACAATCAATTTTGTCTCCAACATGAAAGCATTGCTTAAAATTACGAAATAAATGTTGAAATAACTTAAAATCACCAAGCCTGAACACAGTTGTTTCTGATCTTGGAATTCATAAAGTAACTTGATACAATTTGTGTTGCAGACGTTTTGTCCCCTGTCTAGGCGACATCCTCAGTGCTTGGGAGCCTCCTGTGAAGCGCTTCTGTGATGTTTCCTCCGGCATTTATAGTGGTTGTCTCTGCCGCTTCCGGTTGTCAGTTCCAGCTGTCCGTTGCAGTGGTCGGTATATTGGGTCCAGGTCGATGTGCTTATTGATTGAATCTGTGGATGAGTGCCATGCCTCTAGGAATTCCCAAGAAGTTGCATCAAGACACTGTTCAAAAGGGCTACAACACACTATAGTACACCAGAACTGCAAAAAGAGGAAGAACACCTATGCAATGTATTCGCCAAAAACGGATACCCGCGCAATTTCATCAACAGATGCCTAAGGGAAAGTCAACGGAACCAGGACATGCCGCAACCTAAAGGACTAGCCACACTACCATACATCAAGAGCATTTCCGAACTAACAGCCAGACTACTGCGACCACTAGGACTCATAACAGCACACAAACCAACAGCCACTCTCAGACAACAACTCACCAGAACGAAGTACCCTATACCCAGCATGAGCAAAACCAATGTAGTGTACAAAATCCCATGCAAGGACTGCACAAAACACTACATAGGACAAACAGGAAGACAGATAACGATCCGCATCCATGAACACTAACTAGCCACGAAACGACACGACCAGCTATCCTTAGTAGCCACACACGCAGATGACAAGCAACATGAGTTCGACTGGGACAACACGACTATTATAGGACAAGCCAAACAGAGAACAGCAAGGGAATTCCTAGAAGCATGGCACTTATCCACAGATTCAATGAATAAGCACATCGACCTGGACCCAATATATCGACTACTGCAACAGACAGCTGGAACTGACAACCAGAAGCAGCAGAGACAAACCACTATAAATGCCGGAGGAAACATCACAGAAGCGCTTCACAGGAGGCTCCCAAGCAATGAGGATATCACCTAGACAAGGGACGAAACGTTTGCAACACAAATTCCCAGCTCGGCGAACAGAACCACAACAACCAGCACCTGAACTACAAATCTTCTCACAAACTTTTAACTTGATACAAGTTGTTACTTCAACATCAATGGGAAATTTGCATGAAGTTTAAGGAGACGCACAAGATTAAAATTTTAATTTAAAACAAGAATCAATGGAAACATCTGAGATGATTTTAATTTGTATAAAATAGTAAAGATTGTATTGGAAGGAAATTATTTCGTCTCTAACTGAATCTGTCAGGCCAATGACACTGCTGTGGTGAATACAAAACAAGACCTCGAAAATGTTGTTGCCATATTTGTATTTGAAATAATTTTAAAAGCAATCAAGTATAATGTAAAATAGTAACATTTGTGAAAAGTGTGCTATTTTTAAAAGATAGAATAGACAAGTAGACTTTGGTTGTATGTGGATCCATACAGTAATGCTTGCATTATGTTTTACAAATGCTTCAAATTACATTTTTTGTGGCTCTAAGTTTTCTCCAGAGCTCCTAAATCTATTAAAGTGGTAATTAGTCTGATAGCTGACTTATAATAAAAGAATACTAACAGTAAGCTGACACAACATTGAATGAGAATAACCCACGTTACATATGTTGAAAAGGAGGATGCCAAATTAGAGGAATGTATCGGTGAAATTAATCTATTGGTAGCTTTGGAAACATGTTGGGCATATATGTGGCTGTACCCGTGATTTTGTTTTACATAGTAAACTGAATATTTGACTTTCCCACTACAGGAAACATCAAAACCAACCAGTGAGGATGTTCATGGCATTTTTTTCGATATTTATCTTTCAATAAGATCAGCAGAATGTCACCAATGCATGCATGGTCTTGCTTAAATGTATCAAAGTTACCCGTCACAGCTAACATACCAAACTTTAGGGAATACACCGTGAGAATGCTCTGACGTGTGTGCATCTACTTGACAGAATGGTTATTGAGGCTTAAAGAGCAATGATATATAGTCAAAGGATGATGATATTGACGTATTACCCATCGAGAAACTGATTTTACATTGAAGTATTATTGGTGGGAGAGTATTAAGATAAATGTGAAGTATTTAGAATATTGGATTGGACAATTAAAGATGAAGAGGTCTGAACAGAAAGACTTTGATATGTCATCTATCTGGAAAGCAAAGTTGTCGTTTAGAAATAGATAGGTTAGTTAATAATTAGTTATGAATGTTACAAATTATGTTTCCTTTGCAAAGAGGACGGTGTTGGAAATTAGTATCCTTTCAAAACTGAATTTTTCAATTATTTACAGTGGATTATGAGATGTAATTTGCTTGTTTACAAATTACTAGAATATGAAAGCCAAAGGAAATAGCATAAAAAATCACAAGAAGCACGAAGCCCATGATCCCCTTCGAACTAATATTGATAATTTATCTGGTGCCACAGGTTTCCTTTTATCAACACGTTTGTTTGGGAAAGTACTAAGTTTCTTTTCAGAGAACTATCCGACCTATAGGGGCAAACAAGCTAACAATGATTATCCTGGCGTCAACAGCTGCAGGCCATGATATTGAATAAAAAGGTTTCAGATAGGTGATTACAGATATAGATTTCCAGCACTCAAAGTAAGATATATTAACAGGTGAAAAAAAAACTGTGTGAGAGAGGGGAAGTATTGAGGGGAAGGTGATATCATCTTCTCTGGAGAAGGCCAAACATTCCAGGGAAGAATAAAGTCTCACACCACAAATTACCAGCAAACTCTGCGAAATATCATGCATGAACACACCAACGCATTAAATCGGAGAGGTGCTTAGCCTTCTTATCTCCATTCTGCAGAATTGCTTTAGAATAGGTTCTTTTTCAGGAATTGCATACTTGGTTTATTTTTCTCCAATCAAATAATGCGTAATATCGAAACATCTGCGTCATATTAAACAAAATGAACTATTTGACAATTGGACACAGATGGTTGACTCCCGTATTAGATATTACTCTACTACATATCATATTCGCCTGGACTTTGGAAATTTTGTAGTAGGCATTGTAATGTGTTTTTCTCTTGTCGATTTTCGCCTCAGAATTATGATTCTGAATGTTGCAATATATTCGCAATCCAACGCACTAAAAGATTTCTTCACAGCCAATAAAGACGTGGATCTCAGAGTTGTTTTATAACATTACAGCGCAGTAGAGGCCGTTCGGCCCTCGATGTTGCGCCGACCTGTCATACCAGTCTGAAGCCCATCTAACCTACACTATTCCATGTACGTCCATATGCTTGTCCAGTGACGACTTTAATGTACCGAAAGTTGGCGAATCTACTATCGTTGCAGGCAAAGCATTCCATACCCTTACTACTCTCTGAGTAAAGAAACTACCTCTGACATCTGTCCTATATCTATCACCCCACAATTTAAAGCTATGCCCCGTCGTGCTCGCCGTCACCATACTTGGAAAAAGGCTCTCCCTGTCGACCCTGTCCCTTCTTCCTTTCCCGCCGACTGACCGAACTGGTCCTCACCCTGAAAAAAACAGTCCCTGTACACCTCCATCCCCCATCACGAAGGACTCAAAGCACTCCGCTTCTTCCTTTACCGCCGTACCACCCAGGACCCTTCCACCGACACCCTCCTTCGACTGACCGAACTGGTCCTCACCCTGAACAACTTTTCTTTCCAATCCTCCCACTTTCTCCAAACAAAAGGAGTAGCCATGGGCACCCGCATGGGCCCCAGCTATGCCTGCCTCTTCGTAGGGTATGTGGAACAATCCATCTTCCACAACTACACTGGCCCCACCCCCCATCTTTTCCTTCGCTACATTGATGACTTTATCGGCGCTACCTGGTGCTCCCACGAGGAGGTTGAACAGTTCATCCACTACACTAACACCTTCCACCCCAACCTCAAATTCACCTGGACAGTCTCGGACTCCTCCCTCCCCTTCCTAGACCTTTCTGTTTCTATCTCAGGCGACCGAATCAACACGGACATCTACTACAAACCAACCGACTCCCACAGCTACCTGGACTACACCTCCTCCCATCCTGCCCCCTGTAAAAACGCCATCCCATTCTCCCAATTCCTTCGTCTCCGCCGCATCTGCTCCCAGGAGGACCAGTTCAAAATACGTACAACACAGATGGCCTCCTTCTTCAAGGACCGCAATTTCCCCCCCGACGTGGTCGACGGTGCCCTCCACCGCATCTCCTCCACTTCCCGCTCCTCCGCCCTTGAGCCCCGCCCCTCCAACCGCCACCAGGACAGAACCCCACTGGTCCTCACCTACCACCCCAGCAATCTCCATGTACAGCGCATCATCCGCCGTCACTTCCGCCACCTCCAAACAGACCCCAGCACCAAGGATATATTTCCCTCCCCTCCCCTATCAGCTTTCCGTAGAGACCACTCCCTCCGCGACTCCCTTGTCAGATCCACACCCCCCACCGACCCAACCTCCACTCCCGGCACCTTCCCTTGCAACCGCAGGAGGTGCAACACTTGCGCCCACACCTCCCCCCTCACTTCTCTCCAAGGCCCCAAAGGAAACTTCCATATCCGCCACAGATTCACCTGCACCTCCAACAACATCATCTACTGCATCCGCTGCAGCCGGTGTGGCCTCCTCTATATTGGGGAGACAGGCCGCCTACTTGCGGAGCGATTCAGAGAGCACCTCTGGGCCACCCGGACGAACCAACCCAACCAACCTGTAGCACAGCATTTCAACTCCCCCTCCCACTCCACCGAGGATATGCAGGTCATTGGACTCATCCACCGCCAAACCACAACAACCCGACGGTCGGAGGAGGAGCGTCTTATCTTCCGACTGGGAACCCTCCAACCGCAGGGGATGAACTTGGACTTCACCAGTTTCTTCATCCCCCCTCCCCCCACCTTGTCTCAGCCGGATCCCTCCAGCCCGGCACCGCCTTCCTGACCTGCAGTCTTCTTCTTGACCTCTCCGCCTCCATCCTACTCCGACCTATCACCCTCACCTTGACCTCTTTCCACCTATCACATTTCCAACGCCCCTCCTCCAAGTCCCTCCTCCCTACCTTTTATCTTCTCCTGCTGGACACTCTCTGCTCATTCCTGAAGAAGGGCCTGTGCCCGAAACGTCGAATCTCCTGTTCCCTGGATGCTGCCTGACCTGCTGTGCTGTTCCAGCAATAAAGTTTCGACCCTGTCTAACCCTCTGATTATCTTATATGTCTCTATTAAGTCCCCTCTCAACCTTCTTCTCTGTAACGAAAACAGCCTCAAGTCCCTCAGCATTTCCTCGTAAGTCCTTCCCTCCATTCCAGGCAACATCCTAGTAAATCTCCTCTGCACCCTTTCCAAAGCTTCCACATCCTTCTTATAATGTGGTGACCAGAACTGTACAAAATACTCCAAGTGCGGTCGCACAATGTTCTGTACAGCTTGTAGCATACACTCGTGGTTCCGGAACTCAATCCCTCTGTTAATAAAAGCTAAAACACTGTATGCCTTCTTAACAACACTGTCAACCTGGGTGGCAACTTTCAAGGTTCTGTGTACCTGGACACCGAGATCTCTCTGCTCATCTACACTACCAAGAATCTTACCATTAGCCCAGTACTTTGCATTCGAGTTATTCTGACCAAAGTGAATCTCCTCACACTTATCCGCCTGAAACTCCATTTTCCACCTCTCAGCCCAGCTCTGCAGCTTATCTATGTCTCTCTGTAACCTATGATATCCTTCGCCACGATCCACAACTCCACCGACCTTAGTGTCATCTGCAAATTTGCTAACCCACTCTTCTATGCCCTCATCCAGGTCGTTTATAAAAATGATGAACATCAGTGGACCCAACACCGACCCTTGCGGTACACCACTAGTAACTGGACTCCAGGATGAACATTTCCCATCAACCACTACCCTCTGTCTTCTTTCAGCAAGCCAATTACTGATCCAAACTGCAACATCTCCCATAATCCCATTCCTCCGCATTTTGTACAATAGCCTACTGTGGGGAACCTTATCAAAAGCCTTGCTGAAATCCATATACACCACATCAACCAGTTTATTCCCATCTACCTGTTTGGTCACCTTCTCAAAGAACTCAGTAAGGTTTGTGAGGCACGACCTACCCTTAACAAAACCGTGCTGACTATCCCTAATCAAATGATCCTTTTCTAGGTGATTATAAATCCTATCTATTATAACCTTTTCCAACACTTTATCAACAACTGAAGTAAGGCTCACTGGTCTATAATTACCATGGTTGTCTCTAGTCCCCTTCTTGAACAGGGAAACCACATTTGCTATCCTCCAGTCTTCTTTTGGCACTATTCCTGTAGACCATTTCGGTTTTAAGATCAATGCCAAAGGCTCAGCAATCTCCTCCCTGGCTTCCCAGAGGATCCTAGGATAAATCCCATCCGGTCCAGGGGACTTATCTATTTTCACACTCTGCAGGATTTCTAATACTTCTTCCTTGTGAACCTCAATCCCACCTAGTCTGGTAGCCTGTTTCTCAGTTTTCTCCTCGACAACATTGCCGTTTTCTAGAGTGAATACTGTCGAAAATATTCACTTTGTGCTTCCCCGATCTCCTCTGACTCCACACACAACTTCCCAATACTATCCTTGATTGGCCCTAATCTTACTCTCGTCATTCTTTTTTCCTTTAATACCTGTAGAAAGCCTTAGGGTTTACCCTGATCCTATCCACCAACAGCTTCGCATGTCTCCTTCTTACTCTTCTGTGCTCTCTCTTTAGGTCTTTCCTGGCTACCTTGTAACCTGCAAGCGCTCTAACGGAGCCTTCACATCTCATCCTAACGTAAGCCTTCTTCTTCCTCCTGAACAGAGATTCCACTTCCTTTATAAACCACGGCTACGGTGCTCTACAGCTTCCTCCATGCCTGATAGGTACATACTTATCGAGGACACTCAGAAGCTTTTCCATGAATACGCTTCACATTTCTAATGGGCCCATCCCCCACAATTTCCTTCCCTATCCTATGCTTCCTAAATCTTGCCTAATCGCATCGTAATTGCCTTTCCCCCAGCTGTAACTCTTGCCCAGTAGTATACCCCTACCTCTTTCTATCATTAAAGTAAACATAACAGAATTATAATCGCTATCACCAAAGTGCTCACCTACTTCCAAGTCTAACACCTGGCCTGGCTCATTACCCAGTACCAAATCCAATGTGGCTTCACCCCTTGTGATCAAAGTCAACAGAAATAGGTGCATTTAGAACGGATACCACGTTCAAGAAAACATTTTTCCAAGGTATTTCAGTGAATTGAATCAGATTAACTTAATATTTCAGCAACCATGAATTAAAATCTTGAAAAAAAAACATTACGAACATCCCTTGCATCATCTCACCTTCCCGAACGTTTTTTTTTTAAAATTACATTATTTTCAATGATCTATTGCAAACAATAAAAATTCGACAAAATAAATAAAAAGTTTGGGAATAAAGTATTAACTAGATTAAGATTGAATTTTAATTGCGCACCATTAAAAAGACAACCTATTGGTGTTGTCAATCCATGAAAACAGTCCTGCTTTAAGAAAAGCATGATGCAGTTATGGGTCAGAACTCTTTGCGTCGCTGTCTACCAATAAGAAAGCCACACACTGTCAGTGATCTACCTCCTCCTTCTTTTCATACAAAATCCAGCGCAGAACCGACGAGCAACGCAAACGTTGCCCGTATCCGAACCAGGCTGCATTGAAATATCAGTTAGTTCGAGATTTCATGTTTATCAATTTAACATCGACAATTTCCTTCACCGGGAAGGATATTTTGTTTCACAAGACAACGATATTGGGCGGCATTGCGACAGATTTATATTTAGATCGAACCCGGAACAATGGCGAAAGGGCTCAACCGGCTGTACTATTTTGCATTCCTGACTTGCGTTTCGGATATAATTTTCTGTCAAATACAATACGTGATCCCTGAAGAATTGGAGCGCGGTGCTTTTGTAGGAAATATTACGGAGGATTTAGGCCTAACCATTGGAGAGATGTCATTTCGCAAATTTCGGCTCGTCTCTGTTGACGGAATGCAGGTATTTAAGGTGAACACGGGGAATGGCGTTTTAGTTGTAAACGAAAGAATCGACAGAGAAATTCTCTGTGGACAAAGCGTGACTTGTTCTGTTTCTCAGGATGTAGCGGTAGAAAATCCTTTGGAAATGCACCGTGTCAATGTGGAAATATTGGATATAAATGATAACTCGCCCAGATTTCCCAAAATGAGATACGCTTTACAAGTATCTGAGGTAACTGCAGCTGGAGCTCTTTTCCCACTCGAGAGTGCGCAAGATGCAGATGTGGGTACCAACGCTGTGAGTAGTTATGAAATCAGCACAAACAAGCACTTTAGCCTGAAGACTCGGACGAGAGGCGATGGGAGTAAAATGGCAGAGCTGGTGTTAGAAAACCCCTTAGACCGCGAGCAGCTCTCAAGTTTTCATCTGACACTGACGGCCTTTGACGGTGGGACTCCTCGTAGATCTGGCACTGCAGCAATAATCATCACTGTACTGGATGTTAATGACTATTCCCCAGTATTTGATCATCAGATATACAAAACTAACGCAGTGGAGAATTTACCTAAAGGTGCATTGATTGCAACAATAAATGCTGTTGATTTAGACCAGGGAACAAATGGCGAGGTGAAGTATTATTTGAGCAGCCACGTTTCTCACAGTGTGAGGGAATTGTTCAGTTTGGACCCCGCAACTGGGCAGCTCAGAGTTCAAGGGTCACTGGACTATGAAAAAAAGAAAGTTTACCAACTTGATGTGGAAGCTGTGGATGATGGTACACCCGCATTAGTTGGGCGTGCTGAAATCCTTGTCGAATTAGTTGATGTTAATGATAACGCCCCGGAGTTAAAAATAAACTCGTTATTCATTGAAGTAAGCGAAGATGCTGCAAGAGGGACTGTGATCGCTATAATAAGTGCAACCGATCCTGATTCTGGCGGAAATGGACAAGTGCGGTGTCAGTTGCCACCAAATATCCCATTTAAACTTCAAAAATCTTTGAACGGGCAGTACAATTTAATAGTGAGTGACACACTGAATCGCGAATCCTCTCCGCACTACAACATTTCCATTTCTGCCTGGGATGCAGGATCACCACCTCTTTCCACAAATAAAACTATCCATGTTTCCGTTTCTGATATCAATGATAATGCACCACAATTTACTCAGGCGGTATATAATGTGTTCCTGATGGAAAACAATGCTCCTGGTGGATCAATATTTGATGTTACCGCTTTCGACACTGATATGGGCAAGAATAGCGCTGTATCGTATTTCCTATTGGACAGTTTCACACGTGAAAGTTCCGCGTCTGGCAGCTTTAGTGTTAACTCGGAAAATGGGCACCTTTACGCGCTACGCTCTTTTGACTATGAAATACAGAAGAAATTTCAGTTCAAAGTTCAGGCTCAGGATGGCGGTACTCCCTCACTGACCAGCACTGCTCTCGTAAACGTTATTATCCTGGACCAAAATGACAACGCCCCAGTCATTGTCTCACCTTCCAACCACAGCAGTTCGATTTTGATTGTACCAAAATCTGCATATCCCGGATACTTGGTGACCAAAGTAATTGCGACAGACGCAGATTCTGGACAGAATGCACGACTTTCTTACCAGCTCATAGAAGCTACTGACCACAGCATTTTTAATGTGGGACTTACCTCTGGCGAAATTCGAACAACTCGAAATTTTAGGGAGCAAGATGCTCTTAGACAGGCGCTTGTAATTTTGGTCAGGGACAATGGGCAGCCGAGTCTCTCTAGTGCAGTTTCAATTCTCTTTACAATCCAAAGTAACGTTACTGAAAATACCTTTGAACAAAAAAGCAAACCTCGAAATCCAGGATTGTTTTCAGATTTAAATTTTCTATTGATCATAATTTTAGGATCAACTTCCTGTATATTTTTATTCATAATAATTTTTCTGGTCGTTGTGAAATGCAAACAAGACAGGAATAATTACTGTTACGCGTTCAGATTCTGTTGCTACAGGCAGAGAGATTCAACGGGTGCCTCTTATTGTCGAGACGTCCCAAAAGCAAATTTAAATTATCTCGATTCTGCTCAAACTCTGCCAATTCGAGAATCATATAATTACACTGTCTGTCTGTCACCCGAATCCTCTAAGAGTGATTTTTTGTTTTTAAAACCCTGTAACCCGACATTGCCTCTGGATGATATTAATACTCGTGGTACATAGGTATGATTAATTGTGTTAATCTGCACTGTAATTAATTTGCAGTTTGTACAACTATGTGTACCAAGAAAGAAAGGAATAAACCTTAGACGTATGTTTTTTTAATGGCATGCTTGCAGGTGTTACGTATTAGTAGAGACAGACGCAAACCTTGTAGTTGTATGACCTGAAATGCTACTTTGGTATTAAAATTAGAATAGACGCTGAGCTTTTTCGGCAGTTCATCTGTTCAGTATCAATCGAGAACGCTGAGATAACAAATACATTGCAACAAGTAACTCAATTCAATGGAACATGTTTATTCTCAGTGTTGTAATTCGTTCACTGCTTGTCACTCAACGAATCACGCTAACATAAATACCGTTGGTTTGGAATACTCGTGATATTATATGAGTTCTTCAACACATTGAGACAAGAAACACATGGTTGGTAACGCATAATTCTGATTAATTATGGAGAGTTTTTGAACAAGCAGCAGAAGTAATTATTCAACACTCAACTTTCCCCAGTATTGAATTTCACCAGAATTGATGTGACTGCAGCCTGAAATCTCTATTCCCCACTATTCATGATAATGTTTCAGCACCTTATTTCAGGAGAAACGTTTCACTTTGTCCTTTAAAAAGAATCAAAATTCTTCACGCGCAAATCTTTCAGGAAGATACTTTTAAAGACTTACAATGTTGTGCGACACATAAAAAGACTTCGTCTCTTTTAAAAGCAGGATATCCCAGGTTTCTAAATAATCATCGTTGTTTCTTGAGAATCATGAACGATAAAACATCCTCCACATACCTATTCTATCAAGGCTCCTTGGAATCTTATATGGTTCAATCAAGTATCCTCCTCTTCCAAACTCCAATTTATGCAAAATAACGTTTTCAAACTTTATTTTTAAGACATCCACTCATGGCAGGCATTAATCCAGTAAACCTTGTCAGGTTTATTGGTTTAATTAATTTGCAATCTTCCAGACATAACATGAGCAATACAGTGCACAACACTCCAGATCTTGTTCACTGTGTCCTGTATAAATTAACTATAATCTTACTATTTCTTACAATAAGTATTAACCTGGTAGAAGGTATAAAGTACTGGTCTCGTAACTTGAGGAAAGATGCAACACCATTGGAGGAACTTCAGTGAAGGTTCACCAGAAAAATTCCAGAGATGAAAGGTTAAACGTTTGAGGAGAGATGAAACATAAAATTCAGCCAGACATCCCAAATTTCCACACTGTGAGGTAAATGTTAATGTTCTAGCAATACTGCATCGGGGCACAGCAACTTTATTGACTGGGACACAACAACTTCTGGAGTTCATAGATTTGCTACTCTTGCAGGAGGATTGTTCGGCCCATAGTCTTGCCAGTTGCATCAACCTAGTTTCACTCTATTCTCAAAAATGAGAAGAATACAAGAAGTTCAAATTCTTCTTAAATTTAAATCAGCACTTCTGTGTTAATTCTGCTTCACAATGTCCATACTAGTATGTTTTTGTTATGCATACAGGGGATGTGGACATCGCTGGTTTTGGAACAATTAGTGTCCATTCATAATTGACCATAGAGTAGTTCCGAGGAAGCCCTGTCTGAGTCTGGATATACGTGCAGGCCAGACCAGGTTAGCTGACAGTTTGTTTCCCGAAAGAACATTAGTGGAACTGATGTGTTTTCCCTCACAACTAGCAATGGTTTCATTGTCTTGTTAAACTCTTCATTTCAGATTCTTAGTTAATGTAAATTCCACTATCTAACATAGCAGGTCAACCGTGGGTCCCCAGAACATTTCCTGAGTTTCTATGTCAATAATCTAGCGATGAGACCACGAGTCCATCTCAAATTTTGTGATAAAGCACATACATTAGAAGTCAAACCAGGATTAGCTGTGATTTTATTATATGGTTGTAAAAATGTTGGTCTTGTTAGTATGTTCACATGTACTGTAACGAAACCTTATTGGATGTTAAAGGCTCAAGACTGGGCACCACAATGCACAGCTAAACACCAAATGTAGCAATAATTTGCATTTACGTGGAAGTCTGAACCATATAAAGTGTCCCAAAACAAAACAATAAATCACCAACACCAAGCCGCAGTAGCAGATTGTACTTTTGGTGACTGTGCGCCTTGTGAAAGTGGTTGATTTAAGATGTGTCTTAAAGGGACATGTAACAGAGGCTGAGAAACTTGTGGAGGGCATTCCAGACGTTAAGGCCAAGGCAAGTAAAAACACTGGCTTCAAATCCAGAGGTATTCACATCGAGGATTCTCGAGGGTCTAGAATTATACAAATGTGTTAAAAGTCTGGAGGAGCTTGCTGAGGCCGAGAGATCAGACGATTTAAATTTATTTCCACCATTTGAAAATAAATTTAGAATATGTAAATCAAAGAAGCAGATAATGAGAGTCAGTGTAATCCATCACAGAAAGGAGTGATGAAAAGATTTATGTTTTATGATTTAACACATAGGGAGGTCTGTTTCGCAAATCCGTGCGTTTCTAATGGACAGAATGTAGAAAGCTGGCAAGGAGAATGTTTGAATGGTTAAGTCTAGAAATACAAAATGAATTGAGAAGTCTCTTAAAAGCAGAAGAGTACAAGCAAATGTGGTTAATTACATGCTTATGGATGTACAATGTGCAAATAGTTAGTTCTAGGAAAGTCCTCACAGTGTTCTTGTGAAGGTCAGCCGTGTAACCAAGTGGTAAACTATCTGAACAGTAATGGCAATATTTTAAACCAACAACTTCTGTTTTCCAATTTTCAGCTAGAGGGAGTTTCAGGATATTCTCGTTTGGATGGTGAACAAGCTGTTTTACAATTTATGGGCAGAAGAACAATCATAACACATGATGACAACATAAAATTGTTGTGAAGGAGCGCATGTGGATATAATTAGGAATACATGAAGGTGGGCAGTTGGGGATATCAATGTCAACCAAGCAGGAAAAACTAAAACAGTGAATTATGATAAGATTAGATAGATGAGAAATGAACCAGACAAGTGCAGGTCCAACAAACTGTAGAAACGTAAAAGTTCAATGGAAGAGCAATGTGTAATCAATTCAGGAATAGCATGTATACTACGCAATAACTTAATGGATAGACAGTTGGAACTTGCCACTGTCACATTGGAGATGATCTTAACAAAATATTGTTTTCTTTTGTCGAGATTCTGAATTCATTACATCCCACTGATACAATTAAAATGTATCGTGACCTGGCAGCATGTTAACAAAAGGCCGAGGAGTAGCACAGGCAGTTTGGCATTTCGTGCCTGTTCTTCGTTTCAATAATTCCATTGCTCATGTGATTCTTATCTCAATGTTATTTTGCTGTTATGTGCAATAATCTATCGCTACTTGTTTATGAGAAATCTATCGCACTCAAGTTTGAAGTATTTTGATGTTTCAATAACCTTCTCTATAACAGATGTTGTGTCAGCTGATGTATTGGTTACTGCGTTCTGTCTGCCTCCATTTTGAACGTAACTATTTTCCAATGTAACTGAACCTGAATATAGACAAATTGGAAAAAATAAAACCAACGAATTAACGATCTTAGTAGAGTATTTCTTATGAGACTAATCACTGCTTTAATAATGAAATGAACTAATGAAGTAAAATGTCCTTGCTCTTATTTCTATTCCAGTCATAACAAGCAACAACTTCCCTTTACCCTTCACCACTTGCTTTACTTGCAAGCTAATTCAAACTCATACCTACCTTCACCAACACCTAGATTTCTCTGTCAGTTTAAATTCGATAACTCCTCTTAAGTGAAATTGTGCACTGATTCTTGGGTTTTCCTGTAAATTTGACTTATGCCCGTTATGACACGTTACACTCATTCTGCTAATTATTTGCCTATTCATTTGTTTATGCTCCATTGCAAATTGTGTGCATCACCGTGTCAATAGGCATTCTTACTTTTTCCAGTGTCATTCGCAAGTTTAGCTACATTCATTCCATTGGCAAAAACCAAGACTTTGCTCCGGATTGTAAGCATTATTTACAATCAGACAACCTGAAAAACATATTTCATTCTCATTCTCTGCGCCATGCTTTCAAATCAATCTCTTATCCATTTTACCATTCACTCGTATGTGGTTAACGTTTTGAACGATTCTGTTACATCAGTGTTTTCGAAGTCACTGTAACCCTTCCAAAATCGAAGGAACTTTGATGCATTACAAGAATTGTAAAAGATTTTGAACTTGCGTCATTACCGTTACTGAATCTTGGACTGAATTTAAATGTGACACAGATTGATACTGGTCATTCCTTTGAAGTTTCCAAAATGTTTCGAAAATCTGAAATCATTTTGCAACCGTGAGCTCTATCCTATATTGCTCAAATGTACTTATTATTGGACCACTATGATATTTGCGTATTTTCCTTTATGACAGGCAATGTTAACTCAAGAGTGTCATCGGCTTTGTTTTTTCTCACTTTAGAAGGGTCAGGGATTGAATTCAGGAGAAGGTTTTTCAGATCAGTGGAGAAAACAGCAGAGTTGAATTCAGAAGCAGATTTTGGTTTTCTCTAGTAATTCAACAAAGAAAGCCCGATACCTCAGCAAAAGTGTTTTTTTTAAGCTTCCAAGCAAGATGAATTTGGATAGAGGTTGGCAACTACTAGCTATGCAAAGTTGAGGCGCTCATATTTCTCAGCCTTTCATGTCAGCAGACTCGAAAAGGAATCAACAAACGGTGTCAACAAGTGTTGTTACGACTAAAACAGTTGAACTGGGTTTGTACTTCCCTGGATTTAAATTTTTCTAATGGATAATGTTGGAAATCAGATTGAAATTTTGTTTTCATGTTTCTGTTATTTTTTTAAATTGTAATACAAGCATATCGATATATTGTTTGCATGCTTTATTACTTGGGTGCAATACAAATATTTTCTCGTGTTAAAGCGCATCTTCAGACTTGTTTGACCAAGTTCCATTATATTAATTATAAAGGTAAACGATCTATCAGGCCAATCTTGATTGTAGAACCTAACAATACAGCAGCTGAGATGAAAACGCAACCGATAGGCCCTCTATTTTGCCTGGTGAAGCTATAAATAAATGCTCATCAAACTTTTGAAGCAGGATTAAATAGCTAGAGCTAAGCGATTACAAGTCAGATTAGATTTTTTTTGCAATCCGTTCAAATCTAGTCATTAATGATAATGGACAATTACGGAACTAAGGGGAGGAGTACGCATCACAAATATACCCAAGTTTGACCGTCACGGAGCCCAGACCACCAGTGGAAATATCAAAGCTGAAGTTATTGCAATTATCTTCAGCCTGAAGCGAACGAAGTGATTCAACCATCTTGGCCTTCTCTGAGGGATCTGAGATCTTTTATTCCAACACTCTCCTTGCCCAATTGCGTGTTTGCCATTACAGCAACAGTTATGTGTCACCTCGCCAAAAGTGTGGAAATTTGCCAAGGTATATTCCGCAAAGAGCAGGAAAAAATTAATTCTGCAGCCAATGGCCATTCAGCAATTCTCAATCATCAATGAACAGATGGGTGTTATCCTCAGCAGTTCAATTAAGTGTCAGTTGCTCAGAAACAATCTGCTCAACAGTGCTTAATTCGATGTAAAGGGACGGAGACTGACCTGATTACAGGCTTAGTGAAAAAAAATGAATTCAGGAGAGAGTTCAAAAAGTGTTCTCTTGAATAAAGTTAGTATGTTATTGTATTGATTGCAAATGACCTTGAATATTTAAATAGGAGAGGAATAAGGGAAAACCCTCCACTGTTAGACCTCGGCTGGAGGATTGTGTACAGTTGTGAATACGACATTATAGCAAAACTCTGAATGCATTGTCGAGAGTCGATGAAGTGCAGAATGGTTTCAGGAATGAAAACTTCAGTTACAATGATAGTTTGAACAACTTGGGACTGTTCTGACACGAAGCCTTGTAGAGATTTAGTAGAGCTTTTACAAATCATGAACGGGCTGAATAGAGTTAATAGGTAAAAGTTGTTCCTGCGCCTAAAAGGAACAAGGAGAGGGAAAATATTTACATGCGTTTTCACTTCGCGTGTAGATCGAAGGATATCCACAGTCTGGAAATGTGGCAGATAGAATCATTTGAGACATTCAAGAATGCATTGGAATTATTTGAATATTGATAATGTATAATGATGTGGATGGACGTAGTAGAAAGTAGAAAATTGTCACAAAGCAATGATGCTCATTTGACCAGCAGTGCAGACACAATGGGTCATATATGTGCAGTTTGTGCTCAAACAATTTGTGATTTTGTGTTATGGTCATACTTAACAAAAAGGAAATTTTCAATGATAGTTTCGTGACAATAATTTCAGCCTTAAACTTAAGCCACAAGTATTCATCAGGATAATGTCCTCGCATCAACCAATTCTTCCAAGCATTGCCAAAGTTTAATGACTAGGATGTAGACGTTTTTTTTTCTCATTTCGTTTGAGTGACCATCTGAGTATTGGTGATTCAAAGGTGATAGTTAGGGCAAGTGCGGTATTTGCATCACTATCAGAGAAGTATGAGGGGTATGATGAGGTGAACAATTCATCTTAAATGTACATAAACTAGTGCGAGAAGCCGACAGAAAGTGTTTCAGGAAGCGAGGAAAGAACCTGGTCAAACACACACTAAGTTTGAAAGGGTCAGTCAAAGTAACTTTGATAGGTATGAGGCATTGAAAATAGATCAGAAATACGACAAACTTGAAGTGACTGTTATTTTGAAGAGGTTCAAAATTCACTTTCTGATAGACTGAGAACTCATATAGAGGAGCAGAGTTGAGACTGTAAAATTAGCAGCTGAAATGGCAGGTGGTTCATAAATCAAAGTTTGGCTTCTGACATCAATTTCAATCAATGAGAATAGAAATTGGGGGGCAAGATGCATTATTGTTACCTCTATCATTTTATTACAAATTGCAAGCAGTCATTCAGTACTCACCGCTTGCATCGAAAAAAAATTCTCTAATTTTCACACTCTGGATTAAATGCGGAATGGTGTAGGAGTGGCACCATTCGAGTCAGTTGATGCCAGAAAGTATGGCTGCGATGGAAGTCGGAGAAATAACTATTGGTGTCTTGAATACAGTCATATTACTGAGGACGAAGCGTTGGAGGTCTTAAAAAACATAAAGGTGGATAAATCTTTGGGACTGATCAGATGTGTCCTACGATAAGGTGGGAAGCTAGCAAACAAATTGTGGGGCCTTTGCAAAGGCATTTGTATCATCTATAGCCACTGGCGAGGTGCCGGAGGATTTCAGATTGGCTAACGTTGTGGCTTTACTTAAGGAAGGCTGTATGAGAATCCTGGGATTATAGACGAATGGGTCTGACATCCGGAATGAGTAATTTGTTGAAGGGGATTGTGCGACGTAAAATTCACATGCATTGGAGAGGCAAAGTCTGCTTAGGAACAACCAGCGTGGCTTTGTCTGTGTGAAATCGTGTCTTCGATTGAGGTTTTTGAAGATGTAATCAAAAACATTGATGAGGCAAGAACAATAGAAGTTTTCTGCATGGACTTCAGAAAAGCCTTTGACAAGAGCCTGCCCAATGGACTACTTAGTAAACTTAGATTACTTGCGATTCAGAAAGAGATTGTCAATTGGGACAACATTAGCTGGATGGTAGGAGACAGAAGATGGTGGTACTGGGTTGTTTTTCGGACTAGAGCTTGTGACCATTGGTGCTCCACAGGGATTTTTGCTGAATCCATAATTGTTTGTCATTTATTCAAACGATCTGAGTGATGATATTGGAGACATGGTTAGTAAGTTTGCAGATGACACCAAAGTTGATGGCATACTCGACAGGAAAGAAGGTTACCAAAAATTAGAAAAGGATCTTGATTAATCGGGCCAATGGGCTGAGGAATGGCAGCTGGAATTTAATTTGGACAATTGTGAGGTATTTTGGTAAAATGAGGGACAGGACTTATACAGTTAATGATATCGCCCTGATAATGTTGCGGAACAGAAATACATCAGGGTTTCAGGTGGATAGTTCTTTGAAAGTTGCATCACAGGTAGACAAGGTGTTTAAGAAGGCGTTTAGAACACTTACCTTCCTTGTTGAGCATAGGAGGTGAGACGTTAGAATGAGGTTGTACAGGACATTGAGGAGGCCACTTTTAGAGTACCCTTCACAGTTCTGGACACGCTGCGGTAGGAAGGATACATTAAATTGGCGCGCATTCAGAAAAGATTTACCAGATTGTTGCTCGGCCTGGAGGATTTGAGTTATAGGGTGAAACTGGACAGGCTGGGCCTTTTTTTCAGTGGATTGCAGGACGATGTTGAATAACAAGCTAGAATTTCATAAAATCATGAGGGGCACAGATATGATGAATAACAAGGACATTTTACTGAGGGTGGATGAGGTCAAACTTGACGCCATATTTGTAACATGAGAGGAGCAGATTTAAAAGGGACAAGCGAGGCATTCTTTCGCACATAAGGTGGTTCATGTGTGGAATGAACTGCCAGAAAACGTCGCCCATGCAGGTACAGTCGCAATATTTAAAAGACATTTAGACAGCTGCACGAATAGGAAAGGTTTAGAGCGATATGGGCCAAATGCTACAAAGTGGGACTAGTTTAATTTGGGAAACTCGGTGGAATGGACGAGTTGGACCGAAGGGTGTCTTTCCGTGCTCTATGAGTCTATGACTCAATGATTCTACGACATGACAATTTTGTAAAAGGAACATTGATAACTTCAAATTGCAACAAATAACACGTGGACAGAAATTGCGATAGTTGCACGATTCAAAAACAACCAAGAACATTTGTTTCAAAATGTCAACTGATTATTTGGGATTGAATCATCTCTAGAAAACTTCAAAAGGAAATATTTCAACTGCATAGCAGGATTTCATGGGTCGTTCTGAAAGTTGTTACACCTTCAGGAAGTTGCGGTCTGTGTCATGTATGGCGATTTCTGGTGTAAATTCGCAGCATGAGAAAAGATGCGATTTATAATCATGTATTTTCATCTGAAAAATGCTAATTTTCGTTACAGTGTATCACAGACGACCATTCTCCATGAATTGCTTCATTTAAAGGAGGAGTGTCTCTTAATTTGAACTGTTGGTTTGTCGTTCTGGATAATGCACAGTTTAAAAGAAATGAGAATATACCGGTTTATTTGCGAGCGTTTTCATGACTAGTAAGAAAAGACTCAGTCAGAGGAAGGAGAAGACCAAAATGATGGTGAATAGTGCGACTCGCCAAGTCTCAAAGACCTCTTTCTGAAGGCCTCTAGCCATTCGGCTGTGTGTCAGTAAATCAATTGGGCGAAATGAACTACCATGCCTGCAAAGCCTGACGACAGCTCTGTAGTCTCCTTGGCGGAAGTTCACTTTTTTTTTAGGTAGCAGCCATCGAAGGCTACTCATTAAGCCAGATGGCTGGGCTACCTATGAACACTGTGCAAAGAGGAGGTACCAAGTATACTGTTCCTTCTGCAGTTGTCTATGTTATTGTTGAAGCAAACATCATGGGTATGTGCCTGATAAAGAGGGCATGCCCTGCACCCGACCTGCTCTCTCGCTCTCTATCTCCTACACAGTGTAGTCATGAACATGTTGAATAGCGTCTAAAATGAATAGAGGCAGAAACCGAGGCAAAGAAGATCAGAAAGGCACTCATGGGTCACTACGTGTTACCCAACAGTGCTGGGTTAACAATCTACGGTTCGTTAAGACTGTTGTATGCCTCCCAGCGAGAGATGTTGTTCCGTCACTAATGTGATGCATGCTGACGACCTGTGATCTGTAGGGTTGATGGTGCAGGCTTTCAGCAATTACAACGAGATGGCATTGGCTCACTTGGCGGTATTACGAGAATTCTGGCCCACGCTCTCGCAAATGCTTAACACAAATCCTGAAAAGTTTCAATACAGAGGTCACCTCGAATTGATTTGAATGTCAATTGAAAATCTGATTCAATGCAGTGATCAAAGAAAATATCAGGCATAAATCTGCAAACAGCGGGACGTGGCGACTGCTATCTCATGGAAAGGTCAGATGATCATGATGCTCCTTGGAAAGTGTGGGAGAAAAAAGTTTCACCAGTGATTCCAGCAAGTATGGTGCAGTTGAAATTGGTGATTCTTCTGACTGACTTTTCATACAAAGCTGTCGTGTAATGCTAGGCAGGACAGAACTAATTCAAATATGGAAACAACATTTTGGTCGGCCCTGCAGCCAAAATAGAAAAATAAATCACAATTCTGCACAAGGTGTTTCCCCCAGTGAAGTTAAGGAGATCGACTGTAAAAATTAGATCTTATGAACTCTTGCAAAATGATAATAAGACGATAGAAAGACATATTGGGTACTTTTGCCAGAAAAATTAATAATCACGAACAGAAATATTTCAGATATCAGAAGGAGACCTTGAGTTTGATGTTGGCATTGCAATATTTCGTAGTATTTTGACAACAATTTATGAAAGCCAATTGTATTTCCTGACCAAAATCCCTTAATGCTTTTGGGACCAACAATATAAAAACTGCAGACTATTTAAATGGAGATTAATATTACAGCCATCCAAGTTGAAAATTATACGTTGGCTGGATGAAAGGACGTAATTGCTGATGTGTTGTTACCCCTTTGATGAAGGATTACAGAGGCTTTCGATGCTGGGAGAAGTGGGCTGAACTGGGCTGCAATAGTGAATAAGGAAAAAACAAGGACTGCACGTTCTGGAAACCAGAGTCTAGATTAGAGTGGTGCTGGAAAAGCACAGCAGGTCAGGCAGCATCCGAGGAGCAGGAAAATGTTGCGGGCAAAAGCCCTTAATCAGGAATAGAGTAGGGCTTTTGCCAAGAACATCGATTTTCCTGCTTCTTGGATGCTGCCTGATCTGCTGTGCTTTTCCAGCACCACTCTAATTTAGACTGTAATAGTGAATGTTTGCATCTTACAGTGAATGCAATGTTCATGTCTTGTAATCTAATAATAGGGTAAGACTAAAGGTTTCTAAAAAATGAAGCTATCTATGTATATCGATGGTTCATTTTTTGAAGGGTGGAGGTTTGATGACATTATGGCTTTTAAAGGTGTATTTTGTCCTTTTTATGTGTAGTGGTTAAGAGAGAGGTGATGACTTGTTTGCCCCAAGCCAATAAGGTAAACAGCATGGGCACTTCGTTTTTCTTTAAAAAGTTGTAAACATTGAAGCAGCCTGAATGTGTGGGATCAAGCATCTACAGAACCAAAATTATAGTTTCAGCTTTTAGTAGCTGTTGGATTTGTGAAAGCTGCTACACCTCTCTCTATTTCTCTTTAGTACAGCCAAAAGCTTGGGTTCTCTTCCTGTGTGTGTTAGAATTGCAAGTGCATTTGTCTTTGCCAAGGGCATGCTGATAAGCTGATATTATGTGTGACTGTGTATAGAACTCACCACTTCCATAGGCAAGCTGTT
Organism: Chiloscyllium plagiosum; assembly: GCF_037043375.1. Classification (NCBI taxonomy): domain Eukaryota; kingdom Metazoa; phylum Chordata; class Chondrichthyes; order Orectolobiformes; family Hemiscylliidae; genus Chiloscyllium; species Chiloscyllium plagiosum. The sequence goes on along the minus strand of NW_028270154.1, from coordinate 8,106,711 downwards.
CCAGTACAGTTACATTACTTGCATCTACTCAACAATGTGGAAATTTGCCCATGCATGTTCTGTACATAAAAAGCAGAATAAATCCCACCTGACCAATAGCCGTCCCATCCGTCTACTGTGGCTCATCAGTACGGTGCTATCAAGCCACTCCTGCTCAACAATAATCTGCTCAGTGATGCTCACTTTGATTTTTGACAGGGCCACTCTACTCCTAAACTCGTGAATTGAAGTAGAGGTGCCGGTGTTGCACTGGAGTGGTCAAAATCAAAATGCACATATTACCAGATTATAGTCCAACAGGTTTATTTGAGATCACAAGTTTTCGCAGTGCTGCTCCTCCGTTAGGCAAAAGCTGAATTGATTATCAAAAACATCCGATTTAGAGCTGGGATTAAAGAAAGTGTTCAGCATAAATTTTCAAACTGCAGGATGCAGCATATGATAAGTCAGTTATGATGTGAGAGAAAACAGTTTACCAGTGATTCTACTTTTTGTTGTGTCACCATCGTCTTACTAGACCATTGGGTCTGCTGTCTTATTAAGTGATGTTTTAACTTGAGGGCCACCTGACCTCAGGCAAGGGAAGCAATTAAGAAGGAAACCCCGTCATGGTAGCCTCAAAATCTTGATGGGAATTAAACCGAAGGCGTCATCATCGCACTATTTGGCAAACCGATAGGCCAGCCAAATGAGTTAAAACAATCCTTGCTGATAAAGGAACACAGTTAAAATTGCTCCTCCATCTGACCGACCCTTCTTGTAGTGAAGCAAAGCTGGCGTGTAATGTCACACCGAATTGAAATAATACAAAGGTGGATGTAGCGGGCGGAGGGTCCCGAAGCAGGTATATTTAAAAAAAAACTCAATTCTGCACGAGCCACTTTCCTCCAGTGAGCTTTAACATGCCCACCATCAAAAATATAGATTGTATTCGCAAAGAGATTACATGACTTTTACAACGTGAACATACATATCATTCCAGTCAAATCATGGTGTTTGCAAACATAAAATATTCGATAAAAATTGAGATGGAAGTAAAATTGTTTTGATATGGTGAAAGCTTAACTTTTTAAGATTAAGTTCAGCGCAAAATGTCTGCGGTGTGAACACTACACTTTTCCCTGAAAAAGCACATATAGGGTGAATCTGAAGGGCAACTATTTTACATTGTTTTAAGGATAAAATATGGTACCACATAGGTAGATGAGAGAAAAATCTTGCTCTATAGGCTTGCGTTTTTGTTAAATTTGGTGTTATGGAAATAGTACACATGGTTTTTAATATAATCAGAATATTTGAGAAATGCCATAGAATGGAAAATGAAAATTCACAAGGCACTTTTCAATAATCGGGAGACGTCAGTGATTCCTTAAAATAAAATATAGACAATAATTACATTGTAAAAACGAATGACTTGGGACCCTTCCTTTATCAGAATAGCAGAGGACTAACCTTTTTTTGCGGTCAGCTGTTAAAATGTTGCCATATTGCTGGATGTGCGGTTTTGGACATCAATACATTTACATTTCCAAATTTATAAATATGATTAGATGATATTACCCCATTGGCTTCTGTCCAGAGACGCATTGGGTCTCTTTTTTTGTTTCCTTTTGACAATTTTTCAAAGGCTACCTATGTACTGAGCTCATAGTAGGGGATCCAGGTAACTTGCAGATTCAAGAATTTACCTGCAGGGATCAAATCGGGACTAAAGGCCAATCATGCAATTTATTATATTCTGGAACAACATGCTGGAGAGTGGGAGAATCCTGAACTGACTACAATCAATTTTGTCTCCAATATGAAAGCATTGCTTAAATACGAAATAAATGTTTAAATATTTTAAAATCACCAAGCCTGAACACAGTTGTTTCTGATCTTGGAATTCATAAAGTAACTTGATACAGGTTGTTACTTCAACAATCAATGGGAAATGTGCATGAAGTTTAAGGAGACGCACAAGTTTAAAATTTTAATTTAAAACAAGAATCAATGGAAACATCTGAGGTGATTTTAATTTGTGTAAAATAGTAAAGATTGTTTTGGAAGTAAATTATTTAGTCTCAAACTGAATCTGTTAGGCCAATGACACTGCTGTGGTGAATACAAAACAAGACCTTAAAAATGTTGTTGCCATATTTGAATTTGAAATAATTTTAAACGCAGGAATACAATCAAGTATAATGTAAAATAGTAACATTTGAGAAAATTGTACGTATTTTTAAAAGATAGAACAGATAAGTAGACTTTGGCTGTATTTAGATCCATACAGTAATGCTTGCATTATGTTTTACAAATGCTTCAAATTACATTTTTTTTTGTGGCAGTAAGTTTTCTCCAGAGCTCTTCAATCTATTTAAATGGAAATTAGTCTAATAGCTGACTTATAATAAAAAAAACAGGAAGATGACACAACATTGAATGAGAATAACCCACGTTACATATGTTGAAATTGAGTATGCAAAATTAGAGGAATGTATAGATGAAATTAATCGATTGGCAGCTTTGGAAATATCTTGGGCTGTACCCGTGATTTTGTGTTAAATAGTAAGCTAACTTTCCCACCACAGAAAACATCAAGACCAACCAGTGAGGGTGTTCATGTTCTTTTTTCCGATATTTATCGTTCAATAAGATCAGCAGAATGTCACTAATGCATGCATGATCTTGTATAAATGTACAAAAGTGGGACGCCACAGCTAACATACCAAACTTCAGGGAATACTCGGTGAGAATGCTCTGAGGTATCTACTTGACAGAATGGTTATTGAGGCCTAAGGAGCAACGATATATACTTAAATTATTATAGTATTGACGCATAACCCACAGAGAAACTGATTCTACATTGACGTATTATTGGTGAGGAAGTTTTAAGATAAATATGAAGTAATTAGAATATTGGATCAGACAATTAAAGATGAAGAGGTCTGAACAGAAAGACTTTGATATGTTTTCAAGTTTTAATTCCGAATTCAAAAAAATAGTCACAATCCAACGCACAAAAAAATTACTTCACAGCCAATAAAGAGGTGCAGCTGCAAAATTATGAAATTCAGCAGAAATAGGCGGATTTAGAACGGATAGCGATTTCAAGAAAACATTTCCCCAAGTTATTTCAGTGAATTGACTCAGATTAAGTTAATGTTTCAGCAACCATGAATTAAAATATTGAAACATGTTACGAAGATCCCTTGCACCATTTCACCTTCCTGAAAGTTTTTTTTAAAATGAGGTTATTTTCAATGGCCAATTGCAAGCAATAAAAGTTCGCCAAAACAAATAAAATGTTTGGTAATAAAGTATTAAACAGTTTAAGATTGCAATTTTAATTGCGCACCATTAAATAGACAACCTATTGGTGTTGTCAATCCATGAAAACTGGTCTGCTTTAAGAAAAGCTTGATGCAGTAATGAGTAAGAACTCTTTGCGTCGCTGTCTACCAATAAGAAAGCCACACACTGTCAGTGATCTACCTCCTCCTTCTTTTCATACAAAACCCAGCGCAGAACTGACGAGCAACGCAAACCGTATCCGAACCAGGCTGCATTGGATGATCGCTCAGTTCGAGATTTCACGTTTATCATTTTAATGACAACAATTTCCTTCACCGGGAAGGATATTTTATTTCACAAGACAACGATATTGAGCGACATTTTGGCAGATTTATAATTAGATCGAACCCGGAACAATGGCGAAAGGGCTCAACCGGCTGTACTATTTTGCATTCCTGACTTGCGTTTCGGATTTAATTTTCTGTCAAATACAATACGTGATCCCCGAAGAAATGGAGCGCGGTGATTTTGTAGGGAATATTGCGGAGGATTTAGGCCTCACCATTGGAGAGATGTCATTTCGCAAATTTCGGCTCGTCTCTGATGACGGAATGCCGTTATTTAAGGTGAACATGGGGAATGGCATTTTAGTTGTAAACGAGAGAATCGACAGGGAAATTCTCTGTGGACGAATTGTGAGTTGTTCTGTTTCTCAGGATGTAGCGGTAGAAAATCCTTTGGAAATGCACCGTGTCAATGTGGAGATATTGGATGTAAATGATAACTCGCCCAAGTTTCCGAAAATGAGATACCCTTTACAAGTATCTGAGGTAACTGCAGTAGGATCTCTTTTCCTACTGGAGAGTGCGCAAGATGCAGATGTGGGTACCAACGCTGTGAGTAGTTATGAAATCAGCACAAACAAGCACTTTAACCTGAAGACTCGGACGAGAAGCGATGGGAGTAAAATGGCAGAGCTGATGTTAGAAAACCCCTTAGACCGCGAGCAACTCTCAAATTTTCACCTGACACTGACGGCCTTTGACGGTGGAAGTCCTCGTAGATCCGGTACTGCAGAAATAATCATCACTGTACTGGATGTTAATGATTGTGCCCCAGTATTTGATCATCAGACATACAAAACTAAAACACTGGAGAATTTACCTAAAGGTTCATTGATTGCAACAATAAATGCTGTTGATTTAGACCAGGGAACAAATGGCGAGGTGAAGTATTATTTGAGCAGCCACGTTTCTCACAGTGTGAGGGAATTGTTCAGTTTGGACCCCGCAACTGGGCAGATTAGAGTTCAAGGCTCACTCGACTATGAAGAAGAAGAGGCTTACCAACTTGATGTGGAAGCTGTGGATGATGGTACACCCGCATTAGTTGGGCGTGCTGAAATCCTTGTCGAAATAGTTGATGTTAATGATAACGCCCCGGAGTTAAAAATAAACCCGTTATCCATTGAAGTAAGCGAAGATGCTGCAAGAGGGACTGTGATCGCTATAATAAGTGCAACCGATCCTGATTCTGGCGGAAATGGACAAGTGCGGTGTCAATTGCCACCAAATATCCCATTTAAACTTCAAAAATCTTTGAACGGGCAGTACAATTTAATAGTGAGTGACACACTGAATCGCGAATCCTCTCCGCACTACAACATTTCCATTTCTGCCTGGGATGCAGGATCACCACCTCTTTCCACAAATAAAACTATCCAAGTTTCCGTTTCTGATATCAATGATAATGCACCACAATTTACGCAGGCGTTATATAATGTGTTCCTGATGGAAAACAATGCTCCTGGTACATCAATATTTGATGTTACCGCTTTCGACCCTGACATGGGCAAGAATAGCGCTGTATCGTATTTCCTGTTGGACAGTTTCACACGTGAAAGTTCCGCGTCTGGCCGCTTTAGTGTTAACTCGGGAAATGGGCAACTTTACGCGCTACGCTCTTTTGACTATGAAATACAGAAGAAATTTCAGTTCAAAGTTCAGGCTCAGGATGGCGGTACTCCCTCACTGACCAGCACTGCTCTCGTAAACGTTATTATCCTGGACCAAAATGACAACGCCCCAGTCATTGTCTCACCCTCAAACCACAGCAGTTCAATTTTGATTGTACCAAAATCTGCACATCCCGGATACTTGGTGACCAAAGTAATTGCGACAGACGCAGATTCTGGACAGAATGCACGACTTTCTTACCAGCTTATAGAAGCTACTGATCACAGCATTTTTAATGTGGGATTTACCTCTGGCGAAATTCGAACAACTCGAAATTTTAGGGAGCAAGATGCTCTTAGACAGGCGCTTGTAATTTTGGTCAGGGACAATGGGCAGCCGAGTCTCTCTAGTGCAGTTTCAATTCTCTTTACAATCCAAAGTAACGTTACTGAAAATACCTTTGAACAAAAAAGCAAACCTCGAAATCCAGGATTGTTTTCAGATTTAAATTTTCTGTTGATCATAATTTTAGGATCAACTTCCTGCATATTTTTATTCATAATATTTTTTCTGGTCGTTGTGAAGTGCAAACAAGACAGGAATAATTACTGTTACGCGTTTAGATTCTGTTGCTACAGACAGAGAAATTTAACGGATGCCTCTCATTGTCGAGATATCACAAAAGCAAATTTAAATTATCTAGATTCTGCTCAAACTCTGCCAATTCGAGAATCGTATAATTACACTGTCTGTCTGTCACCCGAATCCTCTAAGAGTGATTTTTTGTTTTTAAAACCCTGTAACCCGACACTGCCTCTGGATGATATTAATACTCATAGGTATGATTAATTGTGTTAATCTGCACTGTAATTAATTTGCAGTTTGTACAGCTATGAGTATCCAAGAAAAAAGGGAATAAAACCTTAGACGTATGTTTTTTAATGGAATACTTGCAGGTGTTACGTATTAGTAGAGACAAACGCAAATCTTGTAGATGTATTATCTGAGATGCCGCTTTGGTGTTAAAATTAGAATAGACGCTGAGCTTTTTCGGCAGTTAATCTGTTCAGTATCAATCGAGAACGCTGAGATAACAAATATGTTGCAACGAGCAAATCAATTCAATGGAACATGTTTATTCTCAGTGTTGTAATACGTTCACTGCTTGTCACTCAACGAATCACGCTAACAAAAATTACCGTTGGTTTGGAATAATCGTGATATTATTTGAATTCTTCAACACATTCAGTCAAGAAACACATGGTTGATAACGCATAATTCTGATTAATTTTGGAGAGTTTTCGACCAAGCAGCAGAAGTAGTTATTCAACACCCAACCTTCCCCAGTATTGAATTTCATCAGAATTGATGTGATTGCAGCTTGAAATCTCTATTCCCCACTATTCATGATAACGTTTCACCACCTTATTTCAGGAGAAACGTTTCACTTTGTCCTTTAAAAAGAATCAAAGATTATTCTCCCTCAAACCTTTCAGGAAGGTAATTATAAAGACTTACAATGCTGTGCGACACATTAAAAGATATCGTCTCTTTTACACAGGAAATCCCAGATTTCTAAATAATCATAGTTGGTTCTTGAAAACGTCAACAATAAGACATCCTCCACATATCTACCCTATTAAGACTCCTCCTCTTCCAAACACCAATTTATGCAAAATAGCGGTTTCAAACTTTATTTGTAAGACATCCATTCATGGCAGGCATTAATCTAGTAAACTTTCTCAGAATTGCATCAATATACTTGCATACTTCCTGACATAACATGATCAATACTGTGCACAACACTCCAGATCTTGTTCACTGCTGTCATGTATAAAATAAGTGTAATCTTACCACTTCTTGAAATAAGTAATAACATGGTATAAGGTAAAATGTATTGGTCTCGTAACTTGAGGAAAGATGTAAAACCATTGTAGGAATTTCAGTGAAGGTTCACTAGAATTATTCCAGAGATGAAAGATTAATCTTTTGAGGAGAGATTAAAAATACAATTAAGTCTTGCATCCCTAATTTCCAAACTGTCAGGTAAATGGCAATGTTCTAGCTTTACTGCATCGGGGCACAGCAACTTTATTGACTCGGACACAACAACTTCTGGAGTTCATAGATTTGCAACTCTTGCAGGAAGTTTGTTCGGCCCACAATCTTGCCAAATGCATCAACCTAGTTTCACTCTATTCTCAAAAAGTTCAAGTTTTTCTTAAATTTCAATCAACACTTCGGCGTTAATTCTGCTTCACAATGTCCATACTTGTATGTTTTTGTTTTGCATACATGGAATGTTGACATTGCTGGCTTTGCAACAATTATTGTGTATTCATAATTGGACGTAGCGCAGTTCCGAGGAAACCATTTTGTGAGTCTGGAGTTGCCTGCAGGCCAAACCAGGCTAGCTGACAGTTTGCTTGGCGAAAGAACATTTGTGGAACCGATGTGTTTTCCCTCAAAACTAGCAATGGTTTCATTGTCTTATTAAACTCTTCACATTCTTAGTTAATGTAAATTCAACCATCTAACACAGCAGGTCAACCGTTGGTCCCCAGAACATTTCCTGAGTTTCTGTGTCAATAGTCTAGCGATGAGACCATAAGTCCATCTCAAGTTTTGTGAAAAAGCAGATACATGTGAAGTCAAAACATGAGTAGCTGTGATTTTATCATTTGGTTGCAAAATGTTGTTCTTGTTAGTAAAGTCACGTGTACGGTAAGCAAACCTAATTGGATGTGAAAGGCTCAAGACTGAGCACCACAATGCACAGCATAAACAACAAAAGATAGCAACAATTTGCATTTACATGGAAGCCTGAACCATATAAAGTGTCCCAAAACAAAACAAAAAACAATCATCAACACCAAGCCGTAGTAGCAGATTGTACGTTTGGTCACTGTGCGCCTTGGGAAAGTGGTTGATTTAAGGTATGTCTTAAAGGGGCATAAAACAGAGGCTGAGAAATGTGGGGAGGGCATTTTAGACGGCAGGGCCAATGTAAGTGAAAACACTGGCTTCAAATCCAGAGATATTTACATTGGGGATTCTCGAGGGTCCAGAATTATACAAATGAGTTAAAAGTCTGGAGGAGCTTACTGTGGCCAAGAGAGATTAGACGATTTAAATTTGATTCCACCATTTGAAAATAAATTTAGAATACGTGAAGCAGATAATGCGTGTCAGTGTAGTCCATCATAGACAGGAGTGATGAAAAGATTTTTTTTATGATTTAGCACATAGAAAGATCTGTTTCGCAAATCCTTGCGTTTCTAATGGGCAGATTGTAGAACGTTGGCCAGGAGAACGCTTGAATTGTTAAGTCGAGAAATACAAAATGAATTGAGGAGTCTCTTAAAAGCAGAAGAGCACAAGCAAGTGTGGTTAATTACATGCTAATGGACGTACAATGTGCAAATGGTTAGTTCTGGAAAGTCCTCACTGTTATTAAAATATCTTGTAATGTTCAGCCGTGTCACCAAGTGGTAAACTATCTGAGTAGTAATGGCAAATTTTTAATCAACGACTTCTATTTTCAGCTAGAGGGAGTTTCAGGATATTCTCGTTTGGAAAGTGAATAAGCTGTTTTACAATTTATAAGCAGAAGAACAATCATAACAAATGATGATAACTTAGAATTGTTGTGAAGGACAGCATGTGGATATAAATAGAAATATACCAGGGTGGGCAGTTGGGATATCAATGGCAACCAAGCAGGAATAACTAAAGCATGGTAATATTATGATTTATGGTAAGATTAGATACATGAGAAAAGAACCAGAGAAGTGCAGGTCCAACAAACTGTCCAACAAACATTGTCGAAGGTCAATGAAAGATCAATGTGTAATCAATTCAGGAATAGCATGTATGCTACTCAATAAGTCAATGCGTAGACAATTGGGACTTGCCACTGTCATATTGGAGATGATCTTGTATTTGACTAGAACGTTTGATATTGTGACAGGCATGGAAGCTTGTTTCAAGTTTTACAATAAAGAGTTCTAGGAAAACTGGACATGGATTCTGAAGGACAGAGCGCTTTTAGGAATTGTGGGGCTTCAAGCTGTTTGAAAATGGTAGGAGGGATGTGGATTTGATAATGGTGGCATTGATTAGCAACGATGGGTTTGTTAACTGTTTGGGGATCTGTTAATAATGTCAACGTTGAAGGATATGGACTGAGACTCATCACTGCTAAATAATATACATATTATGGCAGTATTGATCACAGAATAATTTTGATAGAAAGTGAAAGACATGCTTACGTAATACTTGTGAACAGAAGTACCCATAATACAATAAAATATTGATAGAAAGTGAAAGATATGCTTATGTAATACGAGAGAGGAGAAGCACCCATAATACAATAAAATATTGTTTTCTTTCGTCGAGATTCTGAATTCATTATATCCCACTGATACAATTAAAATGCATCATGACCTGGCAGCATGTTTACAAAAGGTTGAGGAGTAGCACAGGCAGTTTGGCATTTCGTGTCTGTTCTTCTTTTCAATAATTCCATCGCTAATGTGGTTCTTATCTCGATTTTATTTTGCTGTTGTATGGAATAATCTATCGCTACTTGTGTATGAGAAACCTATCCACTCAAGTTTGAAGTATTTTAATGTCTCAATAACCTTCTCTATAACAGATGATGTGTCCGCTGATGTATTCGTTGCTGCGTTCTGTCTGCCGCATTTTGAACGTAACTATTTTCCAATGTAACTGAACTTGTATATAAACAAATTGGAAAAAATAAAACCAACGAATTAATGAACTCAGTAGAGAAGTCCTTATGATTCTATTTCACGAATCATTGCTTTAATAATGAATGAACTAATGGAGTAAAACGTCCTTGCTCTTATTTCTATTCTTGTCATAACAAGCAACAACTTCCCTTTACCCTTCACCACTTGTTTTTCTTGCAAGCTAACTCAATCTCATACCTACCTACACCAGAATACCTAGATTCCTCTGTCCTTGAAATTCGATAACTCTTAAAAGAAATTATGCACTGATTCTTGAGTCTTCCTCTAAATTTGACTTATGTCCGTTATGACACATTATACTCATTCCGCTAATTATTTGCCTATTCATTTGTTTATGTTCCTTTGCAAATTTTGTGCATCACCTTATCAACAGGCATTCTTATTTTTTCCAGTGTCATTCGCAAATTTAGCTGCATTTATTCCATTGGCAAAAGCTACGGATTGTAAGCATTATTTACAGCCAGAAAAAAACAGCTTCATCTTCATTTTCTGCGCCATGCTTTCAAATCAATCCCTTATCCATTTTATCCATTTTACCACTCGTGTGTGGTCAACGTTTTGAACAATTCTGTTGCATCAGTGTTTTCGAAGTCACTGTAACCCTTTCAAAATCGAAGGAACTTGATGCGTTTCAAGAATTGTAAAAGGTTTTGAACTTGCATCGTTACCGTTATTGAAGCTTGGACTGAGTTTAAACGTGACACAGGCCATTGATACTGATCATTCCTTTGAAGTTTCGAATATGTCGTTATGAACCCATATTTCTCAACCTTTCATGTCAGCAGACTTGAAAAGGAATCAACAAGCGGTGTCAACAAGTGACGTAACGACAATCGAGATAGGTTTGTACTTTCCTGGGTTTAAATTCTTCTAATGGATAATGTTGGAAATCAGATTGAAATTTTGTTTTCATGTTTCTGTTAATGCTTTTTAAAACATTTAAATACGAACATATACATATATATTGTTTGCATGCTTTATTACTTGTATGCAATACACTTATGTACTCCTGTTAAAGAGCATTTTCAGACTTGTTTGACCAAGTTCCATTATATTAATTATAAAGGTAAACGATCTATCAAGCCAAGCTTGATTACAGAATAGAACAATACAGCAGCTGAGATGAAAACTCAACCGATAGGTTTTCTATTTTGCCTGGTGAAGCTATAAATAAATGCTCATCAAACTTTTGAAGCAAGTTTAAACAGCTAGAGCTAAGTGATTACCAGTCAGATTAGATCTTTTTTTTTGCACTCCGTTCAAATCTAGTCATTAATGATGATGGGCAATTAAGAAACTAAAGGGAGGAGTATGCTTCACAAATATACCCAAGTTTGACCGTCACAGAACCCAGATCTCAAGTGGAAATATTAAAGCTGAAGTATTTGTAATCATCTTCAGCCTGAAGCGAAGTAAGTGATTCATCCATCTTGGCCTCCTCTGAGGGATCTGAAGTCTTTTGTTTCAGCACTCGCCTTGCCCAATGTCGTGATTTCCATTTCAGCAGCAGTTGCTTGTCACCTCTCCAAAAGTGTGGAAAATTGCCAAGATATATTCCATAAAGAGCAGGAAAAAATTAATTCAGCAGCTAATGGCTATTCAACAATTTTAGATTACCAATGAGCAGATGGTTGTTACCCTCAGCAGTTCAATGAAGTGTCACTTGCACAGAAACAATCTGCTCAACACTGCTCAATTCGATGTGAAGGGACAGAGACTGATCTGATTACAGGCTTAGTGAAAAAGAAAGATAAATTCAGGAGAGAATTCGTAAAGAATTCTCTTGACTGAAGGTACTATTTTATTGTATTAAATGCAAGTGCCAAGTGAATATTTAAAGAGGAGAGGAATAAGGGAAAACCTTCCACTGTTTGACCTTGACTGGAGGATTGTGTACAGTTGTGGATACGACATTATAGGAAAACTCTAAATGCATTTTCGAGTGTCCATGAAGTGCAGAATGGTTCCAGGAATGAAAACTTCAGTTACGAAGATAGATTGAACATCTTGGGACTGTTCTGACACGAAGACGTGTTGAGAATTGGTAGAGCTTTTAGAAATCGTGAATGGGCTGAATAGAGTTAATAGGTAAAAGTTGTTCCTACGCCTAAAAGGAACAAGAAGAGGAAGGCAAATATTTACATGCATTTTCACCTCGCATGTAGACCAAAGTCTGGAAATGTGGCAGATAGATTCATTTGAGACATTCAAGAACGTATTGGAATTATTTGAATATTGATAATGTGTAATGATGTGGGTGGTGGTAGTGGAAAGCAGGAACTTGTCACAAAGCAATGATGCTCATTTGACCAGCCGGTGTAGACACAATGGGTCACATATGTGCAGTTTGTGCTCAACCAATTTGTGACTTTGTGTTATGGTCATACTTAACACAAAAGAAACTTTCAATGATAGTTTCGTGACAATAATTTCAGACTTAAATCTGAGCCATAAGAATTCATCGGGTTAATGTCCTTCCACCAACCAATGTTTCCAAACATTGTCAAAGTTTAATGAATAGGACATAGAAGTTCTTTTTTTAAATTTCGAATGAGTGACCATCTAAGTATTGGTGTTTCAAAGGTGATAGTTAGGGCAAGTGCGGTATTTGCATCAATATCAGAGGAAGTATCTGAGGGGTATGATGAGGTGAACAATTTTCTTAAATGTACATAAACTAGTGCGAAAAGCCGACAAAAAGTGTTTCAGGAAGCGAAAGAGAGAACCTGGTCAAACACACATTAAGTTTGAAAGGGTCAGTCAAAGTAACTTTGATAGATAGATGGGGCATTGAAAACAGATCAGAAATAGACATACTTAAAGAGAATGTTATTTTGAAGAGGTTCAAAATTCACTTTCTGATAGACTGAGAACTCATATAGAGGAGCAGAGTTAAGACTGTATAATTAGCAGCTGAAATGGCAGGTGGTTCATAAATCAAAGTTTGGCTTCTGACATCAATTTCAATCAATGTGAATAGAAATTGGGGGAAAGTTGCATTATTTGTTGCCTGTTTCATTTTATCACAAATTGCAAGCATTAATTCAGTATTCACCTTTGCGTCGGAAAAAATATTTGCTCTAACTTTGACACCCTGGTTTAAACGCGGAGTGGTGTAGGGGTGGGACCATTAGAGTCAGTTGATGCCAGAAAGTATGGCTGCAATGGAAGTCGGAGAAATAAATATTGGTGTCTTGAATACAGTCACATTACTGAGGACGACGTGTTCGAGGTCTTAAAAAGCATAAAGGTGGATAAATCTTTGGGACTGATCAAATGTATCCCAAATGTGGGAAGCTAGCAAAGAAACTGTGGGACCTTTGCAAAGGCATTTGTATCATCTGCAGCCACTGGAGAGGTGCCGGAGGATTTCAGATTGGCTAACGTTGTGGCTTTACTTAAGGAAGGCTGTATGCTGGGATTACAGACGAATGAGTCTGACATCCGTAGTGAGTAATTTGTTGAAGGGGATTCACATGCATTGGAGAGGCAACGTCTGATCAGGAACAATCAGCATGGCTTTGTCTGTGTGAAATCGTGTCTTCGATTGAGTTTTTTGAGGATTTAACCAAAAACATTGATGAGGCAAGAACAGTAGAAGTTTTCTGCATGGACTTTAGGAAAGCCTTTGACAAAGGTTTGCATGATAGAGTACTTAGTAAACTTAGATTACTTGCGACTCAGAGAGAGATTGTCAATTGGGTTCAAAATTAGCTGGATGGTAAGAGACAGAAGATGGTACTGGATTGTTTTTCGGACTAGAGCTTGTGATCATTGGTGCTCCACAGTGATGTTTGCTGGATCCACTATTGATTGTCATTTATACAAACGATCTGGGTGATGGTACCGGAATCATGGTTAGTAAGTTTGCAGATGACACCAAAGTTGGTGGCATACTCGAAAGTAAAGAAGGTTACCAAAAATTAGAAAAGGGTCTTGATTAATCGGGCCAATGGGCTGAGGAGTAGTAGCTGCAATTTAATTTGGACAATTGTGAAGTATTATGGTAAAATGAGGGACAGGACTTATACAGTTAATGTTATCGCCCTGATAATGTTGGGGAACAGAAATACATCAGGGTTTCAGGTGGATAGTTCTTTGAAAGTTGCATCACGGGTAGACAAGGTGCTTAAGAAGGCGTTTAGAACATTTACCTTCCTTGCTCAGATTATTGAGCATAGGAGGTGAGACGTCAGAATGAGGTTGTACAGGACATTGAGGAGGCCACTTTTAGAGTACTCTTCACAGTTCTGGACACGCTGCTGTAGGAAGGATACATTAAATAGGCGCGCATTCAGAAAAGATTTACCAGATTGTTGCTCGGCCTGGAGGATTTGAGTTATAGGGGACAAACTGGATCGGCTGGGGCTTTTTTCACTGGACTGCAGGACGATGTTGAATAACAAGCTAGAGTTTCATAAAGTCATGAGGGGCACAGATACGGTGAATAGCAAGGACATTTTACTGAGGGTGGATGAGACCAAACTCGATGGCATATTTTTAACATGAGAGGAGCAAGATTTAAAAGGGACAAAAGGGGCATTCTTTCACACATAAGTTGGTTCATGTATGGAATGAAATGCCAGGAAAAGTCGCCCATACAGGTACAGTTGCAACATTTAAAAGACATTTGGACAGGTACATGAATAGGAAAGGTTTAGAGCGACATGGGCCAAACGCTCGAAAGTGGGACTAGTTTAATTTGGGAACTATGTGTGAATGGACGAGTTGGACTGAAGGGTGTCTTTCTGTGCTGTATGAGTCCATGACTCAATGATTCTATGACATGACAATTTTGTACAAGGAGCATGGATAACTTCAAATTGTAACAAATAACACGTGGACAGATAATGCGATAACTGCACGATTAAAAAACAACAAAGAACATTTGTTTCAAAATGTCACCTGATTATTTGGGATTGCGTCATCTCTCTAAAAATTCAAAAGAAAATATTCCAACTGCTTAGCAGGATTTCATGGGTTGTTCTGAACATTGTTACACTTTTAGGAAACTGCGGTCTGTGTCATATGTGGCGATTTCTGGTGTAAATTGACAGCATTAGAGAAGATGCGATTTAGAATCATACATTTTGATCTGAAACGTAATGTTTCAGCAATTACGACGAGATGGCACTGGCTTACTTGGCGGTCTTAACGAGAATTCTTTCCCAAGTTCTACTAAATGCTTAACACAAATCCTGACAAGTTTCAAGACAGAGGTCACCTGGAATTGAATTGAACGTCAAGTGCAAATCTGATTGAATGCAGTGATCAAAGAAAATATCAGGTATAAATCTGAAAACAGTGGGACGTTGCTACTGCTATCCCTTAATAAGGTCAGATGCCCATGATGTTCCTTGGTAAGTGTGGGAGTAAGAAGTTTCGCCAGTGATTCCAGCAAGCATGGTGCAGTTAAAATTGATGATTATTCTGACTGACTGTTCATACAACGCTGTCATGTAATGTCAGGCATGACAGAAGTAATTCAAACATGGAAACAACAAATGGTCGGCCCTGCAGCCGAAATAGAAAAAAAATTCAGAATTCTGCGCAAGTTCTTTCCCACAGTGAAGTTAAGGGCACCGACTATAAAAGTTAGATCGTATTTACATAACTTTTACAGTGCCAGCATTCATTTCATTCTGGTTAAATCTGTCGTAACACATAGCACTGTTGATAAAGATCTGAGATTTAAAGTTGTATTAGAAAGAAGCTCAAATGTTTGGAAATGGTGATAACTTATTTTTCAAATTTAATTTCAAAATCAGTATTCTGTTCTGTGAAACCTGCAATTTCTTTCACAAAACATACAGGTAACTACTTCTGCAGGCATCCAATTTGAATCCAGAATTAGAAAATTGAGGGATTGTGGTTCATAAAGGAGAGGGACAAGTGGCTTGTTCGTATGCATGTTTCGTATGATGTTGTGTATGAATGTCTTTTTGACATTCAGAACGTTTGAGTAAAGTTCTCGAAAGGTCAATGAAATTTCGAGACAGATTGTAATTACCTGCAGCTATCAGGATTTTCATAAAACGAAACCCGTTAAATTGCCATATGGTGGCACTTCGTGACTTAGTGTTCGCATATCAGCAGTACACTAACTCTTCCTGCTAACAGCTGTTTATAATTTAACCATAAACTTTCGAATTTCCCCACTCAAAAATCGCATTCCAAAATTTAGTTATGCTTGGATGTTATTATCCAAGTGGTCTTATATCCAGAGGGAGACTGGGTACTGTTTTCCATTTCTAAAGAGTTTCAAGAGCTGCACAAGTACTGACAGCACAGTCGTGGAGCTAGGTATCTTGGAGATTGAAGAAATTTCTTTCAGCCATTAACTTTAGATGATAGGGCAACAATATACTTAGTTGTATTCGGGGACAAGGTGTTGGAGAATGAAATAACACTGAACTGACTCCGATCACTTTTGTATCCAACATGAAAATACTGTTTAAAATTATCAAGCTTCAATGTATTTTTTCGTGAAACTGGAAATGAATAAATAAGTCCTATAATTTGGTATTTTCATGAATCAATGGGAAACGTACACGAAATTCAACAAAGAAACAAAAATAAATAGAAACAACATAGGTAGCTTTGGATTATATAATCAGAATGTCAAAGACTGTTTCATAAAGAAATGATTTGCTAACTCACAAAATCTGTCAGCCCAAAAGCTCTGCTCAGAGTAACACAAAGAAAACCTCAAGAATTGTGTTGTTATAATTGGTTTGGAATAAGTTCAAAAGAAAGTAAATTCAAGCATAATCTAGCCAGATTCTTTTCAGAAAATTGCATGTTTTTTTTAGATAGATCACGTACGTAGTTGTACTTGGAAACGTACAATAATGATTGAATTCAGTTTTGCAAAATATTGTGAATGGCATTGTTGAACAATAAAGGTTCTTCAGAGCTCCTGATTAATTTTCAACATCATTTAGTTGGATGATCTCATTAGAATACAATGATAATGACGGGAAAATGGCACAACATGGAAAAGCAATAACTCACGTTAGGTACAATTAAACAGAATACATCATATGAAAGCAATGTGCGGAAGGAATTAATTAATTGATAGCTTTGGTGATATCTTGGAGATATAAATGGATGTATCCATTTTTTTTGTATGGAGACCTGAATTGGATGATTTCATCTTCACACGAAAGACGAAACTTATCAGTAATGATAGACATGTCTTCTCCTCCATTTTGATCATACAATAAGGTCAGCTGAAAATCAGTGATGCATGCCATGAACTTGGCATAATGGTGTAAGCGTGCAGAAGTTGAAAAACATTGCGATGGTTAAGCACAGCAACATCTGAGGAGCAGGAGAGTCGACTGTTCAGGCATAAACCATTCATCAGGAATGTGAAGGAGAAAGGGTGCTGAGAAATAAATAAGGGGTGGGGATGGGGCTTGGGGGGAAGGTAGCTGGGAAGGTGATAGGCGGATGCAGGTGGGGAGTAATAGTGCTGGGTTGGTGTGGAGGGTGAAGTGGATAGGTGGGAAGGGAGATGGCCAGGTCGGACAGATCAAGAGGGCAGAGCCAAATTAGAGGGTTGGATCTGAGATGAGGCAAGGGAGAACAGATTTGGAAACCAGTGAAGTTGATGTTGATGCCGTGTGGTTGAAGCTCCCAGGGCTGAAGATGAGGCATTCTGCCTCCAGTTCTAGGGTGACTTTGATTTGATGTGCAAGAGGCACACGACTTGAATGCCTTTGGGAAAGTGGGAGGAGGAGTTGAAGTGGTCGGCCACAGGGCATTGGGGTAGTTTGGTGCATATGTCCCAGAGAAGCTCCCTAGCATTGGATGGAGGTTTGGGGAGAGGCTTGGGAGCAGGGTCTATACCTTCTGTAGTAACAAATGATGGTACCAGCTATGGAGGGTGGGTTTGTGGGAAGATGCGGACCTAACAAAGGAGAAACGGAGGGAATGGTCTCTGCAGAATGCAGATAGGGATGGGGAGGGAAATATTTCTTTGGTGATGGGATGTGATTGCAGGTGGCAGAAATGGCGAAGGATAATGCACTGTATCTGGAGATTCGTGTGGGTGGAAGGTGAGGACTGGGCGTTTCTGTCTCAGTTGTTGGAGGAGTGAGGCTCAAGGGCGACCGTCCAGGACATGGAGGAGATTTGCTGGAGGGCCTTGCTGACAACGTGGGTTAGGAAATTGCATCTTCGAAACAGAAGACCACCAAGGAAGTCCAGGAGTAGAATTGTTCCTCCTGGCAGCAGATACTGCAGAGGTGCAGGAAATGTGAGTCAGAGATCACCGGTTTACAGGGGGAGGTGTTGGAGGAGGTGTGGTCATGGTAGCTGTGGGAATCGCTGGGTTTGAAATAGATGTCTCTGTTGAGAGGGAGAGGCCCAGGAAGGGGAAAGAAGGTCCATGTGAAAATATGATCAGGGCAGAAGCTGTTTGTGAAGTTGATGAAATATTCAACCTTCTCATGCTAGCATGAGGTAGCACAAGGTAAATCTCCCCTCCCCACAGCTTATCCTAGATCCAACCCTCTAATTCAGCTTCACCTTCTTAAGCTGTCCTATCTGTCCATTTCCCTTTCCATCTATCCACTTCAACCTCCCCACCCACCTATCCCTATTATCCCCACTTGCAGCCACCTATTGCCTTCCCAACTACCAAGCACCCCAGACCCAACCTCACACCGCTATTTATATCTAAGTCCCCTTCCCCCTCCCCACTCCCGATTAATGCCTGAAAAGTCGACTCTCCTGCTCCTCGGATGCTGCCTGATCTGCTGTGCTTTTCGGGCGCCACACTTTTTGATTCTGACTCTCCAGCATCTGCGGTCCTCACTTTCTCCAAGTGTGCAGAAGTGACAACTTCAGCAGAGATTTTTAAAACTCTAATAATTTTACAATAACCCCCATCCCAATTCTTGTGTAACTCCACAGCCCAATGTTTATTTAGACCCCAATAATTTTATGACAACTCGCTCAGCCCAGCAATTCCATCATACTTTGCCCAACCGAGTGCATATGTAAACCTCCAATCTAATGTTTTGTAATTCCCAACAATTTTAATACAGCCATCCCCAGCCCAATGATTTTATAACCTCCAATAATTTCATAACTCCATTCACCCCAATACTTTTTGTAAGTCCCCCAACGTAGTGCATACCTAAAGCCAAGTAATTTTATAGCATCCAAGTCGAGAGTTTACATAACTCCTAAAAGTTTTATCACAACGCATCGAGCTTAGTGTTTCTATAATGCCCACCCATTAACTTTTAGCACCCCGCAGCCCAGTAATATTAAAACACCATGCCAGACCAACGTTTATACAACTACCCTACTCCAGAGTTTTTTTTTACAAATCATCCAGCAATCTTTATAATATCCCCCAACACAGTAATTGTATAAGACCCTCCCAGCCCAGTGATTTATTTTATTAACAACACTTGCGAGCCTAGTGTTTTATCAAACACCCTCACACAGTTTCAGTGTTTTTATATCCGCCCCAGCCCAGTAACTTATAAGACGCTTCCAGCTCAATGCTTACATAAACTCTACCAGTGCAGTAATTTCCTAAAATAGTCACCCATCAGTTCAGTGATTTTATAAGTCTCCCAACCCAGTTTCATTTTTTAAAAAAATAACCTCCCCTCACCGCCAGCCGTGATCGTACAAACCTTCACTCCCAGCCCAGTGATTTCAAAATCACAGACTGAGAATGATCAGCACAACGGCAGCAACTACAATGTTCTTCTTGTCCTATCCCCTTCCGACCACTCTCCTCACTGCTGACCTCCCACTAAACCAATGGGAGGCGCTGCCCAACGCTGAAATATTTGCCTGCAGTGCCCCACAGGCAATATTATTCCAAACAACAGAGCCTGGTCTCCAGTTGCCTTGGACCCATCTGGACCACTGGTCCAAGACTTTGCACTGCTTTGCTCAGGTGGAAGCCAACGTGCAACGGTTTCCCCACCTTGAAAGAATTCTTGCACAGTCACCTTTCACACCCTCAGGATTAAGTTTGGGACCGAGAACATCAGGACCCTTACAGACAATCCCGCCAGTGACAGACCGGAACACTGCACTGCCATCGTTGCTCAGGGAACTCAGGTCCTATGATACTGACATTGCCACCCTCAGTAAAACTCAGTGGGGTGTGAAAGGACAGTTCAGAGAACAAGACGGTGGTTGCACCTTTTTCTATAAAGCTAAATCCGAAGAAAAGCACTGCATCCATAGAATTGGCTTTGCTATCAAAACAAACTGGTGGACAACTCAGAATTATCCCCCTGCAGAATAAATGACTGCCTCATGATACTTCAATTCACCTTTGCACGGAACCTTATGTCAACTATTCAGTGCATGTGCACCAATGCTCGATGCAGCAGTTGAGGACAAGGAGAAATTCTATTCCAGCTTTGACCAATCGCTTTCAGGGGTCCACGCAGTGAACAAACTAATTGTCCTCAGTGACTTCAATGCCAAAGTCAGCAAAAGTGCAGGCCTTTGGGGCGATGTAATCAGGACAGTGGGAGTAGAGAAGCAAAACTCCAACGGCACTCACTGCATGACCAAATTCCACGAGCCTAACCTTCTCATCACTAACAAGTTGTTCTGCCAAACAGATCAATACAAGACAACATCGCAGCACATGGGCTCCAAACACTGGCACTTCCTCGATAGAGTAAGGGATTGGAAAGACATTATAATCACCCTTATCATGAAAGAAGCCGATGACAGCTGGACAGATTATTGCTTGATTCCAGCCAGGATCAACAGAAATATAGCCTCCCCATAACAGAGACAACAGAAACAGTGCCACAAAAATGTTCAACATTGAGGCTCTCAAAGACCAGGAAAATATTACCCTCAGACAACTAACTTCCCTGCACAAATGTAGCGATCCTTGATGATGCGGAGTCATGGGATGCCAACACCTCTGGTCCACTTCATCATTAATACCAGCAAACACTCTGTCAGCCATTCAAAGAGAAAGCAAAAAGACTGGTTTGATGACAATGATCAGAAGATGAAAAAAACCGTTAACCGTACATGGCATTTCTGAGTGTAAAACAACAACCACATTCAGAAGAGAAAGGGTAGGCTTACAGGCCGAGGTGCAACAACAAAGCCACAACAGAAAGAACAGGTGGTGGATAGAGAAATTACTGGAAGGCAAATGAATGGCCGACAGCTATGATATGCATGGTTTCTTCTATGCCATCATGACCACTCACGGACCGCATTCACATGGCACCACCCCACTTCTGGCTGCATCAAAGATAAAGAAGCCATCAACCAACACTGGGGGAGCAGTTCAGAGACTCCCTCAACCACAAATCTGTCATCGAACCAAGCGTCCTTCAAAGTATCCCACAACATGTGACACACCATGAACTCAGCAAAACCTTTGTTCCGCACAAAGTAGAAAAAGACGTCTGTCAGCTTAACAGCAATAAGCCTGCAGAGAAGCCACACCATGAAAGAAGACAAAAGTGAAGAAGGGCTGATGAAGGGCATTTGCCTGAAATGTTGATATTCCTGCTCCTCGGATGCTGCCTGACCTGCTGTACTTTTCCAGCATCACTCTAACCTAGACACCATGAAAGAAGCCAGATGCCACCCCCGCTAAGGCACTGGGGCAAAGAGCTCCTGCTCTTGTCTGCCTCATCTGGAAAGAAGTGAGCATCCCGGGAGTGCTGCAAGATGCCACAGTTGTGAGCATTTTCTAAAACGAGAACAAGTCCGACTGTGGTAGCTACAGAGGAATGTCCCTGCTGCCAACTATTAGAAAAGTCATCACAAAGTCCCTCTTCAACTTTCTCCTCCCTGTGGCCGAGGATCACATCACTATAAGGCAGCTGTAGGAGAAATGCAGAGAAAAGAATCTACCTCTGCACGTGGACTTCTTTGACACCATTAATAGGGAATCATTATGAAGCGTCCTTCCCTGCTTTTGCTTCACTTCAAAGATTGTCACCATCCTTCACCCGCTGCACAACGACATGGAAGTAATGGTTTTAACAAGTGACATCACCACTGATCCATTTCCTGTTTGGACCAATGTCAAGCTGGTTGCTTCATCGCCTCAACACTTCTCTCTACATTGCTACGATGCTTTACCTCACTGCTGACAAGCTCCCCACAAGAGTGGAGATGACTTACGGAACCCCTACCAGTGTCATCGATCTGCAGTACACAGATGATACTTGAATTTGTGCATTCTTAGAGCTTGCACTCCAAACTATTGTCAGTAGCTTTACAGAGGCAAATGAGAGCGTGTTTCACTCTGAACATCCACAAAGTGAAAACCCTCAACCTTCCTGGCATGGCATTGTGGAACGAACCTCTGATCATAAAGATCCACGTGGAGGCCTGAGGGAACATTAATCATTTCCAATACCCTGGGAGTTCCCTATTTGCCAAAATCAGCTATTGATGAAGAGATACAACACTGCCCGCCGTGTGTGAGTGCAGCCTTCATCCGCCTGAGGAAAAGGATGTTCGAGGCCAACAATGTCATATCCGACACCAAGATCATGGCTTACAGAGATATGGCAGTTCCCATCTTCCTGTATGATTCTGAGATGTGGACCGTCTACAGCTGACATCTTAAAACCCTTGAATAGTATCACCAATGCTGCCTGCACAAAATCCTGTGAAATGGCTGGAATATAGATACAACAATACGACCAAATTCGACCAGGCCAGCATCCCCAGCATCAAAGCACTGACGACTATTGCTGAGCTATGATAGGCTGGGCACATTATACGTGTGACTGACATAAGATTTTCCAAGCAGATGGTGCACTCCCAGCTTCGAAATGGCAGGCAAATCCCAGATGTACAGAGGAAGCACTTCAGTGATACCTCAATGCCTCACTGCTGAAGTGTGGCATTCCCACAGACACCTGGGAATCACTGGCCCAAGACCGCCCAAGTGGAGGAAAAGCATCCCGGAAGTTGTCATGCACTTCAAAACCTGCTGTTAGGAAAAAGTGGACGCCAGATGAAAAGATGCTCCACTCACCCCTTCCCGTAATAACCTTCTGCCCCTAGTGCAACAGAACATACAGTAGCCACACTGGTCTGTACAGTCACCCACTGACTCATTCTGAGAGTGGAAGAGAGTCATCCTCATCTGTGAAGAACGGCGAATGAAAATGAATAGGAACTGGCTCTTAAATCAAAGTAAATTGGTAAGAGGTCATTACAGGGAGAAAGTGAGGACTGCAGATGCTGGAGATCAGTAGGGAGGAAGAGAGCTTCTTCAAGGAAGGCATCCTTGCTGATCTCCAGCATCTGCAGTCCTCACTTTCTTCTAGTTGATTTTAACCTACTGCGAATCCTCTTGCAAGGATGCCTTCCTTGAAGAAGCTCTCTTCTTCCCTCCATTCCTGAAGAAGGGCTTATGCCCGAAACATCGATTGTCCTGCTCCTTGGATGCTGCCTGACCTGCTGCGCCTTTCCAGCAACGCATTTTTCAGAAGAGGTCATTACAACAAATATAACTTAATATGGATGTTTGGTTGGACAGCTGAATACTACCAAGCGAGGGGTAAAATACTTAATAAGAAAAGGAAGATATTTCTTTGTCCAACTCGCTGAAGTCACGGAATAAGCAAAAATGACTCCAGCCAGTCTGCTGTGTTTATGTTGTTTTCAAATGGGCTACTGAATACTCCCACTATCCTTGTACCTCAAACTAATTCTCTGCATGACAAACACATCATGATCACATCTAGTTCATATGGTCCAAATCAAAAAAGAGAAATACTAGGAAAGAAAAATATAAAAAGTTAGCAAGTTCGAGAATGTTGGCTTATGTGAAGTAGTCACTTAATGGTTGATACCAACTAATCTGATACTTTTGGTATCTTTTCTATGATAGATAATCAAAATATCAGGAAATCATACTTGTACTTTATAACTGGATAGGTTCGTTAATACTTAGTTGTGATTGTCTAAAAGCAGTTTTCCTTCGCAAAGAGAGCAGTGTTAGAAATTAGTGACCCTTCAAAGTAGGGTTTTCCTATTACTTCCGTTTTGGCATGAAATTTAATTTATACACTGTTGCAGCAGAAACGAACTTTGCATATAGCTATCGCGTGAAATCAAGGAAAAAGTGTTATGAAGGTGTGGAGGCACTGTACTTTTAAGATCGTTAAAAAGCTAGCAAGGACAAAACACACAGAGTCTGGAATAAGGTAACAATGTAACACTTGGTCGAAACAAATAGCAGCAGCTGGGTTGCTATGAACTAAAAACAAATTCAAACTCGGCCAATCAGTTTAAATTATGCTCAAGATACCAAAATCCAATCAAATTTGAATTTACTATTTTGATAATATCAAAAGCCAATAATATGATCTGAAGTTTTGGACCATAAAACCGGATATTTTGAACAGTTAGACAGGAGAACTGCCAAGCAACCAACAAGTACTTTTTGCCAGCAGAACAGCTCTCTGAAAGGTACCTGTCTATAAGAAATTTGTACAGCATAACATCGAAAAGACAACAGAGGAAAATCTGCAGAGGAAGATACAATGAGAAGATTTGATAGCTGACGTGTTTTGAAAGTTGATTTTTTGTGTAACTCTTAATTTTTTAAATATCAGACCAGTCTTGCAGAGTGGGAGGTAGAAGAAAGTTTTCAGGGAAAAGATTTGTAAATAGTTGTTGGTTTTGCTGGACTTAATAAAATAAAGTTGTTAATTTTTACTTTAAATAGTGACCTTTGAGATAGCAATTTGGCTCTCGAATTTAAACCGATAACAGCACGAAGTGAATCTTTTCTGTGCGGCTGGTTTAAATTAACAGATGGGTTTACCCAATGCCATAACAAAAGACACAAGAATCATGTGAATTATTGAGGTCATGAAGACCGAGTAAACGAACACCAATTCCTGATGCACCACTATACATATCCCAGTGCCAATGTACCATTTTGAGAAAATAATAGTTTGCCTTTTAAAAAAAAAGATAAAGTACTCTTCGTTGAGCGCAGACAAGTGAGAATTGTCATGCCTGCATGATGAGTAGCTGCTTATGACATTGACTTAACGTTTTTAGGTTGGTGAGTGACACAGTACAGACTTGCAGCTCGCAAAATAAAATATACTGATACATAAGTGGAAAATGATTGTGTGACGGAGAGAGGGGATGCAAGGAAAAGAGACATCATCTTCTTTGGAACAGGCCAAAGTTTTGACGGAAGAATAAAGAACATTCCCATCACAGAATCACGTAAAACTGTAAAATATTAGGGATGAACACCCAAGCACTCTAAGTCATTTGGTTGGCAAAGGACACCATCTCCATTCTATTGAACAGCTTCTGTATGCTTAAAATGTTCTTATCTATCAGGGGTTGTACATTTCTTTTCTTTCTTGAATTAAGTTACATTTCATATCTGAACCGTTGCTTCATCATTAACAGAATAAACCATTCGAAAGTTGTATGCAAATGGTAGACTGGAGACGTTTGATATATACTGCACCAAATACTATCTCGTAAATTAAATAGCTGGGAGGTGCCATGAAATCTAGAAGTGTCGACACAGAATCCCTAAAGGCTATTCGCCCATCTAGTTCACACCAAGAAGAGCCCAAGCCTCTAATTCACATGGCCAACTCACTGAGCATGCACATCCCTCGACACTCCAGGCAATTTAGCTTGGTCAATCCGCTCTATTGGACGAAATCCACAGAAACACGGATAGAATCGAACCCAAGTCCCTGATGTTGCAAGGGAGCAGTGCTAGCCACTGATCCATGTGCTGCCCATTATATTGCCGTCATATGTTTTCCTGTCAGTTTTCTCTTCATGAATTTGATTTGAGAATAACAGTTCAAAAATTCGTAATCCAAGAAGAAAAAACATTTTCTTCAAAGCCAAAAAGATATGGGACCAGCCAATAATCAAAATCAGTAAGAACAGCATTTAGAAACGATGTCTGTTCATCAATTAATCATTTCTTCAATATTTCTCAGATCGTTGAATCAGTTTGGTTTAATCCAATAAACCTGAATGAAAGTATTGAAATAATGGGATTAACGCCCCTTAAATTATTTCACCTGGATAAAATTCAGTTTATTTTCCCATTACACTATCATTGCTTGTCAATAGCCAATTGCAAACAATTGACCTCCTTCAACAAGAAAAATATTTTGAGGATATGAAACAGCGTGAGCGCATTTTAAGTGTGCACCATAAAATAACTGCGATATGGGTATTGTAACTCCTTGAGAACAGTTCTGCTTTAAGAAATGCTTGGTGCAATAATGGGTAAGGACTCTTTGTGTCGCTGTCTACCAATAAGAAAACCAAACGCTGCAAGAGATCTACCTCCTCCCCCTTTCCTATCATAGGAAACACAGCGCAGAAGCAAAGAGCAGTGTAACATCGCCCGCAACTACACTATCTTGCACTGAAAGATCGGCCAGTTCAAGATTTCACATTTTGTCATTTTAATGTCGACATTTTTCTTGAGCAGAAAATGTATTTCATTTCGTAGGCAATCAGATAAGAAACGGAGGGTAGACGACATTTTTGCAGATTTCAATTGGATCCCGAAACCACAACAATGGCGAAACTGCTCAGCCGGCTGTTCTATTTTGTGATACTGACTTGCGTCTCAGATTTAATTTTCGCTGAAATACATTACGTGATCCCCGAAGAAATGGAGCGCGGTGCGTTTGTTGGGAATATCGCGGATGATTTAGGCCTAAGTACTGGTGAGATGTCGTTTCGCAAATTTCATCTCGTCTCTGACGATGGGAGGCGTGTATTTAAAGTGAATATGGGGAATGGTGCTTTAGTTGTGAACGAGAGAATCGACAGGGAAATTCTCTGTGGACGAAGTGCGATTTGTTCTGTTTCTCAGGATGTAGCGGTAGACAATCCTTTAGAAATGCACCATGTCGATGTGGAAATATTGGATATAAATGATAACTCGCCCAGATTTCCCAAAATGAGATACGCTTTACAAATATCTGAGGTAACTGCAGCAGGAGCTCGTTTCCCACTCGAGAGTGCGCAAGATGCAGATGTGGGTACCAACGCTGTGTGTAGTTATGAAATCAGCACAAACAAGCACTTTAGCCTGAAGACTCGGACCAAAAGCGATGGAACTAAAATTGCAGAGCTGATGTTAGAAAACCCTTTAGACCGCGAGCAACTCTCGATGTTTCATCTCATACTGACGGCCATTGACGGTGGGGCTCGTCGTAGATCTAGCACTGCAGAAATAGTGATCACTGTCCTCGATGTAAACGACAATGCCCCAGTATTTGATCATCAGATATACAGGGTTAACGCATTGGAGAACGTACCTGAAAATACGTTGATCATAACATTAAATGCTGTTGATTTAGACCAGGGAACAAATGGTGAAGTGAAGTACTATTTCACAAGCCACGTTTCTCATCGTGTGAGGGAGTTGTTCAGTTTGAACCTCGCAACTGGGCAGATCAGAGTTCAAGGATCACTGGACTATGAAGAAGAGAAAGTTTACCAATTTGATGTAGAAGCTGTAGACAATGGTACGCCCGCATTAGTTGGGCTCGCCGAGGTTATTATTGAATTAGTAGACGTTAATGATAACGCTCCGGAGTTAAAAATAAGCTCGTTCTTTATTGAGGTAAGCGAAGATGCTGCAAGTGGGACTGTGATCGCTAAAATAAGTGCAACCGATCGTGATTCAGGTGAAAATGGACAAGTGCGGTGTCAGTTATCACAAAATATCCCGTTTAACCTTCAAAAATCTTTGAACAGGCAATACAATTTAATAGTGAGTGGCATACTGAATCGCGAAATCTCTCCATACTACAACATTTCCGTTTCTGCCTGGGATGCAGGATCACCACCTCTTTCCACAAATAAAACTATCCACATTTCAGTTTCTGACATCAATGATAATGCACCACAATTTACGCAGGCGGTATATAATGTGTTCCTACTGGAAAACAATGCTCCTGGTGCATCAATATTTGATGTTACCGCTTTCGACCCTGATATGGGCAGGAATAGCGCTGTATCGTATTTCCTATTGGACAGTTTCACACGTGAAAGTTCTGCGTCTGGCCGCTTCAGTGTTAACTCGGAAACTGGGCACCTTTACGCGCTACGCTCTTTTGACTATGAAATACAGAAAAAAATTCAGTTCAAAGTTCAGGCTCAGGATGGCGGTACTCCCTCACTGACCAGCACTGCTCTCGTAAACGTTATTATCCTGGACCAAAATGACAATGCCCCAGTCATTGTCTCGCCTTCAAACCACAGCAGTTCGATTTTGATTGTACCAAAATCTGCGCATCCCGGATACTTGGTGACCAAAGTAATTGCGACAGACGCAGATTCTGGACAGAATGCACGACTTTCTTACCAGCTCATAGAAGCTACTGATCACAGCATTTTTAATGTGGGATTTACTTCTGGCGAAATTCGAACAACTCGAAATTTTAGGGAGCAAGATGTCCTGAGACAGACACTTGTAATTTTGGTCAGGGATAATGGGCAGCCGAGTCTCTCTAGTACAGTTTCAATTCTCTTTACAATCCAAAGTAATGTTACTGAAAGTACCTTTGAACAAAAAAGCAAACCACGAAATTCAGAATTATTTTCAGATTTAAATTTTCTATTGATCATAATTTTAGGATCAACGTCCTGTATATTTCTATTCATAATAGTTTTTCTGGTCGTTTTGAAATGCAAACAAGACAGGAATATTTTCTGTTACACGTCCAGGATGTGCTGCTACAGGCTGAGGAATTCAGCCGATGCCTCTCATTGTCGAGGCGTCCCGAAAGCAAATTTAAATTATCTCGATTCTGCTCAGACTCTCCCAATTGGACAATCATATAATTACACCGTCTGTCTTTCACCCGAATCCTCTAAGAGCGATTTTTTGTTCTTAAAGCCGTGCAACCCGACATTGCCTCTGGATGATATTAATATTCGTGACGCAGACACACAATATGGTGTCATTGCGCAATGAAATTAAGTTGCAGTTTGTAGATTCATGAGTATCCCGGAAAAAAAAATCAACCCTTCGACCTATGCTTTTTTAAAAAAATAGAATGCTTGAATCTCCCACATATTAGTAGAGACAAACGCAATCTTTGTAGATGCAGTGTCTGAAACGTTACTTTGTGATTGCTGTTAACATTAGCTTTGTGGAGAGTTGCTCTGTTTAGTTTAAGTACAGAGCACTGCAATGACAAATGCGTCGCCTTCAGCACAGATCTTCCATGGAGCATTTTATTTCTGGTTTACGTGTGATAATTTCACCATTGTTTGTTATGCAATGAATCACATTGCTTTAACAAAATATTGTCGGTGTGGAGATTTCGTGTATGATTTGAATTCTTCAAATACATTGAGACAGTTAACAGATGGTTGTTCACGTACAATTCTGAATAACTTTGTAGCATATCTGAACAAGGAGCAGAAGCAAGCTTTTCAACACCTCATACCTGCTTTGTTATTTAATTCCATCAGAGTTGACGTGATTGTAGGCTGAAAGTTCTGTTCTCTGCTATCTATGATAACATCTCATCACCTTACTTTAAGATAAATGTTTCACTTTGCCCTTGAGAAAGAATTACGGATTCTTCTCCCACGATCTTTTCAGGAAGAAAATTATAAAAGTTCGCAATTCCGTGAGGGGCATGAAAAAAACACTCGTCTCTCTTTTAAACAGGAAATACCTGATATCTTTTAATACTGAACGTTAGTACTTGAAAATCGTAAACGATGAAACATCCTCTACATAGTCACCCTGTCGAGATTACTTTGAATCTTACATCGTTCAATCAAGTCACTTGTTTCTCTTCGAAACTGCGACTATACAAAAGAGCGCTAAAACTTTAATTATAAGACCCTCACTCATTACAAATATTAATCTAGTAAACATTCTTCGAACTGCATTAACACATTTTGACCTTTCCTGATATAACAGAACCAATACTATGCAGAACATTCTGGATTGGATTCATCGCTGCCTGTATAAATTGAGAGTAACTTTACAACTTCTTACATTCAATTCCCCTCACAATAAGTGAGGTTTGTAAGCCTGGTCTGCGAATTTGAGGATGGATGTAACACCATTGGCGGAAGTTCACAGAAGGTACGCTATATTAATCCCAGTTATGAAAACTTTTCCTTGTGAGAAAGATTGAAAATACGATAAAGTCAGTCACCCCTATTTCCACATTGTCAAAAAACTGCTATTATTGTAGCTGTGAGGCGCAGCAACCTCTGGAGTTTGTAGCTTCGATATTATTGGAAGAAGTTTGTCGTGTCCACCGTCTTGCATTAAGCTTCAATCTAGTTTCACTCTGCTATCATACAATGAGAAGAAAACATGAAGTTCAAATTCATTTCAACTTTCAATCAGGACTTCTGCGTTAATTTTGCTTTACAGTGCTCATGCCAGTCTGTTTTTGCTGTTTATTCACGGGGTGGGTGCATCGCTGGTTTTTCAAAAATTTTTGTCCAATCCCAATTAACCATAGAACCGTAGCGAGGAAACTCTTTTGTGGGTCTGGAATTGCATGCAGGCCAGACCAAGTGAAAATGACAGCTTGCACCCCGAAAGGACTTTCGGAAAACACGCGTTTTCCTCACAACTAGCAACGATTTAATGTCTTAATCACTGCATTCCAGCTTCTGAGTTAATTCAAATTCTAAAATCTGCCATTGCACGTAAAACACAAGTCCCTGGATCATCTCTTGAGTTTCTCCTTTGTTAGTCGAAAGAGAAAACCACGACTCTATTGCAAATTTTGTGACAAATCATACACATAAGTAGTCAAAATATGATCAGCTGTGATTTTATTATATCGTCCAGCAGGATTGATAGGATTCTGTTGCTAATTTTTGCGCTTGTTAGAAAGTTCAAACGTGCTGTAATTAAAATTTATTGGCTGTTAAAGGCTCAAAATTGGGCATCATGATACACAATAAAACAACAAAAGCAGTAATAAATTGCATTTACATGGAAGCCTGAACCATTTCAAGAATCTCAAAGTATTTTACAGAAAGGTTAAACAAAGAAAAAACGGTAGCAGATTGTACTTTTCTTGATTGTAAGCTGTGTGAAAGTGATTGATTCAAGACATTGTGATAAACTGGAAAGCAAATTACAGAGGCTGAGATAATTGGGGAGAACATTCCAGACGCCAGGGCCGAGACAAATGAAAGCACTGGCTTCAAATCTGGAGATATTAACATTGGAAATTCTGAAGTGACCTGAATAATATGAATTAATTAAAATGTTGAAGGAGATTACTGAGGACAAGAGAGACCAGACTATTCAGGTATTCCAAAACAAATTGAGAATATCTAAATTGGAGAGGCAACTAATTAAACCCAGTCTAATCCATCATTAATAAGAGTAGTCAAAAGTTATTTTTTGTTTTAGGGCACAGAAAGATCTGCTTTGCAGACCCTTTCATTTGTAATGTGTAGAATATGGAATGAAGTCTGGAAGTGTGAAATGGATTTGGAAGCATCTCAGAAACAGATGAGCACAGGCAAGTGTGGTTACTCACATGTTTAGGGATGTAGAATGTATATTGGGTTGGCGTTAGCAAAGACATCAACGTGTGATTGAAAGCTCATGTAATGGTCAGCCATGTCACCAAGTGGGAAACAATCTGAGTAGTTATGGTAGTATTTTAAGTCAATGACTTTTGTTTTCCAATATATAATTAGAAGGAGTTTCAGATATCCTCCACTGGACGTTGGATAATTAAAAATTTTATGCAGAAGAAGAATTGTGACCGATGATGATAGTATAAAATTGTTGTGACGGGCAGCATGTATATATATTTACGAATGTACCAAGATGGGGAGATGGGGATATCAAAGTCAGCCAAGCTGGAATAGTTGAAACAGTAGTTTCCGACTAAGATTAAATAGATGAGAAGTGAACGAGAAAAGTAAAGGTCCAACAAAGTGTTGAGCTGTAGAAAGCCAACGGAAGAGGAATGTGTAATCAATTCAGGAATAAAACGCATACTATTGAATGAGTAAATGGACAGACATTTCGCACTTGCTACTGACATACTTGAGATACTCTTGTAATTGACAAGAGCGTGTGATACTGTGACAGGCATGGAAAAGTGTTTGAAGTTTTAACATCATGGGTTCCAGGAAAATTGGAAATGAATTCGGGAGGACACAACACTTTCAGGTATTGCGGGAATTAAAGCTGTTGGTAAATGATAGTAGGGATGGAGACATAGATATGTTGCATGAATTAACAACGATGATTTTCAAAGTGATTTTTTGGGGATTTGTTGATAATGTCAACTTTTAATGATACGGAATGAAAATTGACATTGTTAAAGGATGTCCATTCCATGGCAGTATTGAACATATATAAAAAATTTGATAGGAAGTGAAAATATCCTTTGTAATATTAAAGAACAGAAGTATACACAACACAATGAAATATTTCTTTGTTTTTTGAAGATTCTAAATACATTATGTCCCACGGATATAATTAAAACATATTCGTGGGCGGCACGGTGGCACAGTGGTTAGCATTGCTGCCTCACAGCGCCAGAGACCCGGGTTCAATTTCCGCCTCAGGCGACTGACTGTGTGGAGTTTGCACGTTCTCCCCGTGTCTGCGTGGGTTTCCTCCGGGTGCTCGGGATTCCTCCCACAGTCCAAAGATGTGCTAAATTGCCGGTAGTGTTAGGTAAGGGGTAAATGTAGGGGTATGGGTGGGTTATGCTTCGGCGGGTCGGTGTGGACTTGTTGGTGTGGCCTGTTTCCACACTGTAATGCAGTATATTGGCAAAACATTGAGGACGTTTGGCCTTTCGTGCTTTACTTCTATTCAATATTTCCATTCCTCATTTTATTTGCTCGTTTCGTGTAATAATCTATGGCTACTTTCGTACATGAGAAATCTATCGAACTCAAGCATTGAAGAAATTCAATGACGCGGTATCTTTCTCTATAGCAGATGCTGAACCTGTTGATATATGGTTTGCTGCGTTCTGTCCCCCTCCATTTTTACCTTAACCACTTTCCAATTTAACTGAAACTGAATGTAAACAATTTTGAAAAAAAAACTACGAATGAACGATCTCGGTAGAGAATTCTTTAAGAGACTATTTAATGAGTCGTGCTTTAATAATGTTAAAGATCACGTTCTACTGAAGTAAAATGTCCCTGCTCTTCTTTCTATTTCCTTCACTATTATCAACAATTTCCTTTACAGTGTTCACTACTTTCTTTACTTGCAAGGTAACTCAACCTTATACATGCACCAGAACACCTAAATCCTTCTGTCCATTGAAATTCGATGACTTCTCTGAAATCAAATTGTACACTGATTCTCGACTCTTCCTGCAAATTTGATTTTTTTAACGTTATGACACGTTATACTCATTCTACTAGTTATTTGTATTTTCATTTTATTTATCTGTGTTCCTTTGTAGATTTTGTGCATTATCTTGTCAACAGGCATTCTTACATTTCTCAGTGTCACTGAAAAAATTAGCTACACTCATTCAATTGCCAAAAGCCAAATCTTTGCTATAGATTGTAAGCATTATTTAGAGTTAGAAAATAAAAAAAATAATCCTTTATGCTTATCCTTTGGGCCATGCGTTCAATCTAATTCTTTATCCATTTTACAACTCACGCAACTCTTATGTGGTAAATTGTTTGAACGATTCTGTTGCATCAGTGTTTTCTAATTCATTGTAACCCTTTCAAAATCGAATGAAGTTTTGTGCATTACAAGAATCGTAAAAGGTTTGTACCAAATGTTATTATCATGATTGAATCATGGATTGAGTTTAACCAAGACATAGATTGATACTGGTCCTTCCTTTAAAGTCTCAAAAACGCCATCTGCAAACATTCTCTAACAGCGAATATACATCATATATTGCTCAAAAGGCAAGTGCAAGTGGAACCTAAGGTATTAGTTGAAATGCACTTGTACATTCCAATTTTTGACAGGCAATTTTAACACAAGAATATCACCAGCTTTGTTTTTCTGTTCACTTCAGAAGAGTCAGAGATTTAGTTCAACAGAAGATTTTTTCAGCTCAGTGTAGAAAACGGCAGAACTGAATTCAGAAGCAAAATCCATTTTCCTCTCGTACTTCAGCGCAAAGTGATTTTGGTAGAGACTGGGAGTTATTAGATACAGGAAAGTTAAGGCCCTCATATTACTCAATCCTTCACTTCAGAAGAATCGAAAACGAATCAACAAATGCTGTCCACAGTCCACTTGAAGTAATGCTGCAACTAAAACAATTAAGATATGGTTGAATTTTCCTTGACTTAAATTTCTCTAATTGATGATGTTGGAAATAAGATTGAAATGTTGTATTGATATTTCCATTCATGTCTTTCTAACTGTAATACAAATATATAGATATATTGTTTGTATGCTTTATTACTTGTTTGCAAGAAGATTGTTTTCTCTAGTTAACGAAAATCTTCAGACTCATTTGATCACGTTTTATTGTATTAATTATAAAAGTAAATGATCTATCAAGCGAAGCTTGATTATAGAATATGACAATCCAGCGCCTAAGATCAAAACTCAACCAATACAGGAATACAGGGGGAGCATGGTGGCTCAGCAGTAAGCACTGCAGTCTCACAGCACCAATGTGCCAGGTTCGGTTTTAGGCTCGGGTGACTGTCAGTGTGGAGTTCGCACATTCTCCCTGTGTCTGCGTGGGTTTCCACCGGGTGCTCTGGTTTCCTCCCACAGTCCAAAAATGTGCAGGTTAAGTGAATCGGCCATGCTAAATTGCCCGTAGTGTGAGCTGAAGGGATTAATGTAGGGTAATGGGTCTGGGTGGGTTGTGATTTGGCGGGTCGGTGTGGTCATGTTGGGCCGAAGGGCCTGTTTCCACACTGCAAGTAATCTAATGAGTCTTATATTTTACATGGAAAGCTATAATTAAATGTTTCTAAAACTTTGGAAGCAGGCTTGAATAGCTAGAGCAAAGTGATCACAAGTCAGATCAGATGAAATGTGTACAGTATTTCAAATCCAGCCATTAATGGTGATTGGCAATTAAGAAATTAATGGAAGGAATGTGCTTCACAAATATACCCAAATCTGATTTTTGAAACCTCAGCTGCAGCGGAATCACAGAATCCCTACAAGTGTGCAAGCAGACCATTTGGCCCATTGAGACCACACCGACTCTCCAAAGAGCATCCCTCCCAGACCCATTCCCCTACCCAAGCCACAAGTGGGAATGTTAAGTCTGGATATTTACAATCACCTTCAACCAGAAGTGAACGAAGCCATTGAACCATCTTGGCCTCCTGTTAAGTGACTGAGGTCTTTTGTTCCACTGTACTCAATATCATGTTTCTCATTACAGCTATTGTTGCCTGTTATAGAGTCACAGAGTCTTAGATTGATACAGCATGGAAACAGGCCCTTTGGCCCGAGCTAGTCTATGTAGACCATGGACCAGCTCGTTCTATCTGCCCGCATTTACTCCATATCCCTCAAAACCCTTCCCATCCATGTATCAACCGCAGTTTTTTTTTAAACCCGCTATTGTACCTGCCTCGACAACTTTATCTGGCAGCCCATTCCTTACACGCACCACTCTCTACGTTAAAAAGCTGGCCCTCATGCCCTTCTTAAGTCTTTCCCCTTTCACCTTACACATCTCTCAAAGTTTGGCAAATTGCCAAGTTATATTCCATAGGGAGGAGAAAAACAAAATCAATTCAGCAAGCTAATGGCTGTTCAGTCATTTTCGATCACCATTAAACAGATGCATGTTATTCTTAGCAGTTCGATGAAGTATCACTTACAGAGAAACAATTTGCTCAATTCGCATTTGAAGTGACAGAGACACTGAACTGATTACCTGCTTCCTGAAAGAAAATATAAAATCAGGAAAGATTCATAAGAGTTCCCTTGACTAAAGGTATTATATTTACTTTATTTCAAGGAACGATTGAGAATTAAAGAGGAAAGGAATCCGGGAAAACTCTCCATTGTTCGACCACAGCTGAGGGATAGTGTACATTTGTGGGCACTACATTATTGAAAATATGTGAATGCATTGTCGAGTGTGCAGAACTACAGAATGGTTCAAGGAATGAAGAACTTCAGTTACAATGATAGATTGAAGAACTTGGGACTGTTCTGAGCTGAAACCTTACAGAGATTTGGTCATGATTTTACAAATCATGAACATGCTGAATAGAGTTGACAGGGAGAAGGTGTTCCTGCGCTTAAAAGAAACAAGAAAGAGAGGGCAAACATTTAAAGTGATTTTCACTTCATGTGTAGATCGAGTGACATGCACAATCTGGAAATGTGGCAAAAGCAACTTCATTTGAGACATTGACGAACCCATTTGAATTATTTGAACATACTTAATGTGCAATGATGTGGGTGGTGGTGGTGGAAATAGGAAATTGCCACTAAGCAATGATATCCATTTAAAGAGTCATGCATAGGAAAGTTTCATGACAATAATTTCGGACTTAAATTTGAGATTTAAGTGTACTCGCACCAATGTTTCCAAGCATTATCAAAGTTTGATGATTTGGATGTCGAAGTATTTTTCATTTCGTTTGAAATGAAATTGTTGGTGACAGTGTGGGTACTGGCGATTCAAACGAAGGGTGGTAAGGTAGGGCTAGTGAGACAATTGTATTACTCTCAGAGGAGGTACATGAGGAGCATGATGACTTGAAAAGAAAGTTCTTAACTGGATATGAACTAGTGCCAGAAGACAACAGACATTTTTTATGAAACTAAGGATGGAACATGGTCAAGCGTATATTGAGTTTGAAATGATTAAACAAAGTTACGTTGATTGGTGGATATAGGCATTCAAATAAATCAGAAACATACATTTGAAGAGACTGTCAGTTTGAAGGAGTTCTACAATTCACTTCCCGAATGAGTGAGAACTGGTGGAACAGCAGATGGTTAAGACTGCAAAATTAGCGGTTGAAATAGCAGGTGCTTAGAAGTCGGTACATAAATCAAAGATTGCCTTCCGACATCAACTTCAATCAATGAGGATTTGAATTTGGGAAATAAAAAATCCTCAGGTGGTAAAGGAAAGGGATCTCTCATTGAAGATAGTAAAGATAGTTTACCTCGGGGTTTTAAGGAAAGCCATGAGGGTGGAAGAGGCGTAAAAATAAAACTTAGGTGCTTTTAATATAATAATGTAGGATCCATGACGTTGGGGCTTTGGTGCTTTATGAAAAACAATGGAAAGACTGATGTGATATTTCAGCTTAAACTGGTAGGTTTATTGAAGTAGTAAAGGACATCTCAGTGAAAACTAAAGAACTGCAACAAAATGTACAGTCTAGTCAGCGGTTGGTTAATAAGAAAGTATCAGATCTTTTTAAAAAATACCTTTCTGTGTAAGATTTATTCATGTGTACCGGGGAGAAAAGGTAAATAAATAAAAAAGGCGATAAAGGAGCAAGTTAATTATTGATGGTGAGGGATAAAGCGGTGTGCACTTTGGAAGGAGTATTGCCAGAAAGGGTGCTAATATATCGGTTTTATGGGTGAAATGTGTGGTGTTCCATTGTATAAGGTGAGGTTGGAGAGTCCAATGAAAAGTGGTGAAGTTATGGTCGGTGTAACAGAGAAACTCTCTGTTCTGGAAATACAGCTTATCCTCGTTAATGATAAAGCTGGATCATAGATGGGAGTGATGCCTTCTGTCGTTGAAAAGCAAATGGAAAACCAGGCAACAGAGGTGTCACAGGATGCGTAGTCTGGGATTGTTACTGATTGTGTGGTGACAATGTGGCAAATTCACAGGTTCAAACACAAGGTAAAATCAAAGAAGAAAGATAAAGAAATTGACACTAATTTGTCTGAGACCATATTTGATCATATGGTTGGAAAAAATAAGAACAAACCAAGAAGAAAACTGCTTGCGATGCCCTTTTTTTCAAAAACTAAAATCATAGAGGCAGCGTGAACACACGGAGACAAGATCGCACAAAGCCAAGGCTTTCATTTAGTTTGTTGCTGAGGGGGTTTGGAAGCTGGTTGTGGAAACTGCTACACTTCTCTCTTTCTGCTACTTGCGGTTCTCTCTCTGCTTCCTGAATCAGATGTGAAACAATCTGTTTTAGTAACTTTGCTTTGCGAAGGGTGTGTTTATGGGATGTGATCATATTGGAACAGTTACTGATTAATTGTTAAATAATCAGTTTTTCTGTTAAATTTTCCAGTTCAGTCACAGTTAGCCAGATTCTTTCTTTTTTGTATATTAACTAGACACAAAAATAAAGTATGTTTTACATCCAGTCGAGTAGTGTGACCAATCAAATTCCATCTGGAACATAGCACTTTACACTTGCTTTTAAATTGGATAAAGTTTACACTCGAGGCAAACTCCTTGATATACCTGATGGGCGTTTGGTCTGGTTCATTCAATTATGGAATTCACGTTCCAACAGAACATGATTTGAATAGGGATCTTTCTGGATTATGTAATGTTAATACTAATATGGTATACAACCAAGACTTTTCTCGTCACCTTTAGCATTTTATTGCAAATTGCAAGCAGTAATTCAATATTCACTACTTGCATCAGAAAATTTTATTTGCTGCCAGTGTGAGATCCTGGCATACACGCGGGGCTGGGCATTATAGTCAAATTACACCACAAGGGCATGGCTGCTCGGAGACTCTGGAAAATAAATATTGATGTCTTAAAAATAGTTCACATTACAGAAGAGGAGGTGCTCAACGTCTTAAAAAGCATAACAATGGATAAATCTCTGGGATCTGATCAACTGTACCCTAGGCCATTGTTGGAAGTTAGGAAGAAATTACGGCACCCATCACAGAGATATTTGTATCATCTATACCCATGGGAGAGGTGCCGAAGCACTGGAGAGTAAGTAATGTTATGCCTTTATTTAAGGAAGGCTATAAGAAGAAGCCTGGGAATTACAGAAGAATGAATCTGACATCAGTGGCAGGGAAGTTGTTGGAGGGGATTCTGAGAGATAGGATTCATATGCATTTGGAGAGGCAAAGTCTGATCAGGGATAGTCAGCACGGCTTTGTGGATGGGAAATCGTGTCTCACAACCTTGATTGACTTAGCTTTGTGGATGGGAAATCGTGTCTCACAAATCTGATTGACTTATTTTAAGATGTAACTAAAAAGATTGATGAAGCCAGAGTGGTAGACATTACTCACATGGAATTCAATAAAACACGATAGACTGCTTAGTAAAATTATCTCACATGAATTTCCGGGACAGTTTGTCACTTAGGTACAAAATTAACTTGGTGGTGAAGACAGAATTTGCTGGTTGATGATTTTATTTCTGACTGGAAGCCTGTGACCATTGATGTTCTGCAGGGATTCGTGCTGGATCCACTGTTGCTTGTCAGTTATGCAAAGGACTTGAATGAGGATTCAAGAGGCACAGTTAGTAAGTTTGCAGATGACACCAAAGTTGGTAATATAGTCGACAGTGAAGAATGTTATCCAAGATGAGAGAAGGATCGTGTTCAATTGAGCCAATGGGTTGAGGAGTGGTAGGTGAAGTTTAATTTGGACAAATGTGAGGTATGTCCCGTTTTAGTAAAATGAAGGACAGAGCGTATACGCTAATTGCAGGGCCCTGGGTATTGTTGTCGAACAGAGAAACCTCGGAATTCAGGCAGATAGTTTTTTGAAAGTTATGTCACAATTGGACGCGATGGT
The DNA here is from genome assembly GCF_037043375.1 of Chiloscyllium plagiosum. Taxonomy (NCBI): domain Eukaryota; kingdom Metazoa; phylum Chordata; class Chondrichthyes; order Orectolobiformes; family Hemiscylliidae; genus Chiloscyllium; species Chiloscyllium plagiosum. The sequence goes on along the minus strand of NW_028270154.1, from coordinate 8,066,998 downwards.
TAACAAGGCTTTTAATATACTTTCATTGCAAAGGCAATTGAGTACAGCAGTTGGGATGTCATGTTGAGGTTGTACAAGACTGCTTTTGTAGTACTATGCACAGTTTGGTAGCCCTGCTATCGGATCAATGCTATTAAATTGAAACGGGTTCAGAAAAGATGAACCAGATTTACCAGGACTGGAGGCTTCATGCCATAAGGAGAAGTTGGATTAGCTGGTACCTTTTTTCAATGGATGCATGAGATTGTGGAGTGACAATACAGCCGTTCATAAAATCATGAGGGACATAGATAAGGTTAACAGCAAACATCTTTTTACTAAGGTGGGGAGGTCAAAATTAGGGGGAATATTTTAGTGTGATAAGCAAAAGATTTAAAAACGACCTGAGGGGCATGTTATCGCACACAAGGTGGTTTGCATGTAGACTGAATTGGCAAAGAAAATCATCAATGCAGGTACACCTACAACACTTAAATGAAATTTGGACAAATGCATGAATAGCATAAACTTTGAGGGATATGGACCAAACTCCAGCAAGTAGGACTAGTTTAATTTGAGAAACTTAGTGGGGATGGGCAAATTGGATCGAAGGGTCTCTTCCTGTGCAGTATGACTCTCTGACTCAATGACTCTATAACATGACAATTTCGTGCAAGGAGCATGGGTAACTTCAAATTGCAACAAATAACGTGCACAGAATTTGTGCCATCTATTTGTTTTACAAAGAGATGAAAACCAGCAGTACGATGAATTTTTCAGCATGCAGCTCCATGAATATTATTAGACACTCTTTTCTTGTGAATGCAATTTCCTGAGTTCTTCTCCATTATTGTATTTTCAGCGATGTCGAATTCTCTCTGCATTGGTATGGTGTCATTGTAACTGTACAGTAATGCAAAATACGTATTCATTTCATCTATGTTTGCCTTTGTTATTATCTACACTCGTGTTTATACAGTGTCCGTCGTCCTACTTGTCCTATCTTTGTCTAATGGTAACCTGAAAGTGCTGGAGAAATTCAGCAGGTGAGAACGAATCATAGTGAATACTTCAAGCCCAGTGCCAATTTCATACGTTGAGTATGTGTAGTAAATTGTATTGAATAGCTTTCTTTCAATTTTGTGTGCTTGTAAGACTTGCATTTACATTTATGATTAGAGATGTTTGTTACATTCAAATAGACGGTATTTATTATACTACAATTACTTTTGTAACTTCTCGAATTATCTGCTCATTTACTTTGAGATTTATTCTCCCCATCCTTTTTAACACAGAAGATTATTTCAGTTTTCTACATTATATTTTATCACTTGTCCTCTCACTTGTTTAATCTCGTACATTGCCCAAATTTGACATAATTCAAAACATTTACTGATTCTTTTCAATAACTGCAGAAAGAAAATTACACTACTTGTAGTGCTTTCCACAAACGCTATGAATTATATTCGCTGATGATTTATTTGGGGGGCAAATTTCATTTGCGTGCCATTTAAGCAATAATTTAAAACATTGTTCTCTCTTACAATAACCACACAACTACTTTACCGCAGCTCTTCAACTTCTGAGAAGATTGGAGACCCTCTGCTAACTCTCTTGTTGAAATGAAAATTCTAGTATTTCGCATGATCAAAATGTTAGCAACAGACTACAGGTAAATCACTTCAAAGTGATACCTCCATCCTGGACCATGATCATTTTCGGAAACATATGAAAATTACTGGCAACTTTAGATGATAACATTAATTGTGCTGGTTTTCGCGTTGAACATGAGCATGATTGATATTTTCTCTCAAATGCATTTTTGTTCCCATTCTGCATGCGACTTGATTCTACAAGAGACCAAAACGTTTCTTCAGTCATTTCTTGAGCCATCTCAACCATGAAACTTCCGTAAGCTCCGCTGTGGCAACGGCTTTCGGAACGTATACATACCTAACACTAGCACCAGAGACCCGGGTTTAATTCCCGCCTCAGGCGACTGACTGTGTGGAGTTTGTACATTTTCCCCGTGGGTGTGCTCCGGTTTCCTCCCACATTCCAAAGATGTGCAGGTCAGGTGAATTGGCCAAGCTAAATTGCCCGTAGTGTTAGGTGAAGGGGTAAATGTGTGGGTGGTGGTCAGGGTCGGTGTGGACTTGTTGGGCTGAAGGGCCTGTTTCCACACTGTAAATAATCTAATCTAATTATGATTGGCTGTTTGCAGTTGGATAAGAGTGAGTGAATCTGCCCTGCTTCAACACGTTGATTGGTGATATTGTCGTCTATTTGTTTAACACATCTAGAGTTAATCATCAAAACACATTCGTCGCACTGTGTTTTCCCTCATGAATATTTCAGTAATCTGATGCCTAAGTCTGAGCCTGCGTTCACAATGGGTGAAATTGATCAATTTCTCCGACTATTCCAAATATATTTTGGGAATCGCAGACAGAACTTGCCATCTCGGCATGCAACGTATTAATTGCAATAATACAGTATACAGTATGCATTAAAATCCGTCGATGATTCGCCATTTTTCATCTTCTAATTTTCTTCTAGCTCCACGGAGACATCTTGCCTTTTCCATTTGTAATCTGATGGGTATCTGGTATTTTAATAACTCATTCATGAGGAATATTCATAAAGCTTAAAAAAACGTAAACTGCAGAACGCCACACGAAGGGCCATCTACTTAACATTCACACTTTTCTCATTTATGGTGCTCTTTAAAATATACCCCTGTTAACATGCCTTTTTGTTGTTTACGCCACTCTAATATCTATTCATAGACCAATAACAAACATTGCGTGATGACACTCCCAAATACAATCCGTGAAAGCCATTTAAGGAACGTTGTATATCTGTAAGCTCTTGGTGTTACTACTTCATATTAATGCCAGAAGAGATCTCCAACAGTCATCAGTTTGCATGGACGATTGCAAATCAAACAAAAGCAATTCTCATCTTCACTTCGATATTCAATAGACACTCTAACATTGTGCAAACATACAAAAACAAATTCTCATCGGATTAAAAACAGTTAGACTTCCCAACGAAACATTAAGTGAAGTTTCAACCACAATGGATTGGAAAGAAAGTGCATTTCTCCAGCGCCATCCAACCATTCTAATTGTTTCACTCATCGTAAAGACTTGACTCATCACAGTCAACCCGCCAAATACTAACCTTTTTCTACCGTAGTATAAATTCTATGAGTTCAAATTTGGCATTCATGCATTTGTGCTGGTGAATGAAAGATTCAAATCTTCAGTAACCCGACTCTCTTTTCAACAATTTTCAAGTAATGCAGTGTTAAGTGAGCTTGCAATATATTTTCAACTTAAAAAAAAAGTTTTGACTTCATTGATTGGAAAATTATGTTTACCATTCTGTTTTGTTCTTTTGCTTGTTTGTCTTTTGCCTTAAAAATTGTCTTATAACATGGGCGTCACTGACTTGCCTTGATTTATTGCCCAGTCTAGTTGCACTGGAAAGGTGGTAGGAAGCTGTCTTTGTGAACCACTGCAGTCCATGTGCTGTAGGTAGACCTACAATTCTGGAGGGAGGGAATTGCAGGATTTTGACTAAGTGAAAGTGAAGGTAAAGCGATATGTTTCCAAGGCAGTTTTGTGGTTGGCTTGGAGGACAGCTTGCAGGTGATGGTGTTTCCATCTTTCCGCTACCTTTGACCATCACGGTGGAAATGTTCGCATGTTTCCAAGATGCTGTGTAAGGATCTTCATCACATTTCCACAGTGCATGTTGTAGGTAGCATACACAGCTGCTATTGATCAAAGTGAATGCAGTTTTAATAAAGCAGGTTGCTTTGTCTTGAATGTTGACAAGCTTATTGAGTATTGATGGAGAATCATTGTCCAGCCAATTGGGGAGTCATCTATCACAGCCCTGATTTGTACCTTGTTGATGGTGGAAAGTAATTGGGGAATTCAGGAGATGAGTTACTCGCTATCATATTTCCAGTTTCTGAATCACTGCTGTAGCCACTGTGGTTATATGGCGAGTACAGTTGAGTTGCTTGTCACTGGTAAACACCAGCATGCCAATAGTGGGGAATTCAGGGATGGTAAAGGTATTTCATATAAATGGCGGTGTTTAGAGGTTCTCTTCCCTGAGAATATGAACAGCCTTTGATGGATGTTTTGTAGAAAATTGTGAACCTCCGTAAAGGAGACTACAGAACTGTCCACAGCCTTTGTAGGTATAATAGTTCAGTTCACACCATTACTTTACTGGTTGATGGCTGGAACCCTTGCATGCCATACATGTTACTTGCCACTCTTCAGTCCAAGACTTGATATGGTCCACATCATGTTCCATTTGAACACGGGCCGCATCATATCTGAGGGTTGAAAATGGTGCTGAACATTTTTTACTTCTGACGTTATTATTGAAGGAAGTGTATTGATGAAGCAGCTGATGATGACTGCTCTTAGGATATTCCCCTGAGTAACTCTCAGAAAGATGTCCTGGTGCTGAGATGGCTTCCGTCCAACAATTACACCAATTATGTGTTGCTCCAGTTATGACTCAAACCAGTGGAGATTTCTGTCTATGATTCCCACTGATTCCAGTTTTGCTGTGGTTCCTTAATGCCAAAGCAAATCCCAAAACAAGAAAGCAATTGCATGCAGTTCCTTCTTTTTCATTTTGATATAACACTGACTCTAAATTGCTTGTCTGATTGATTGTATATGTGCATTTTTATATTATGACCGTAGTTTAAATATTCTGGAAGGGAATATTTTAAATTTGTTATTTTAAAACATGAAACACAAGCGTTTCAATGCCTATGTTTCAATTGCATGATTAAATGCCATCCATGTAAATGTGTTCCAAAATGTCAGCTGATAATTTGGCAATGCATTATCTCTCCGAAAATTCAAAAGGAAACATTTCAATTGCAAAGCAGGATTTCATGAAATGTTCTGAAAGTTGTAATACTTTCAGGAAACTGCAGTCTGTATTATATATGGTGACATTGTATACAAGTTGGCAACAAAGGAGTAGATATGATTTGTAATCATGCATTTTCATATGATGCATAACTTTCTGGTAATCTTTGCTCGTGTATTTTCCACTAATTCACAGATGTGTATTGTCCATGAATTCTTTTCTTAAACGAAAGATTGATTTGAACTGTTGGTTTCATCGTTCTGGATTCTCCACAGGTAAAACAAAAAAAGAGAAAATGCCACTTTATTTGTGAAAATGTTCATGACTCTTCTCAAAACACTCAGTCAAAGGAAGTCAAGGAAACAAATGATGGTGGATACTTCGTCTCTCCAAGTTTGAAGAGCTTTTTTTCTGATTGGTTCCAGCCATCAATAAGTAAAGCAATGGTGGGAACTGAATTATTATACACACAACGCCTGTTTATAGCTTTGTCGCCTTCATTGTGGAAGTTCACAATTTTATACGTTATATCCATCAGAGGCTGTCCATTAAGCCAGATGGCCTGGCCACTTATGAACACAGTGCAAAGGAGTGAGATTTAAGAAAGGGATAAGAAGCAATTATTTTTATACTAAAGGCGGTTCATGTGTTGAATGAATGTCCTGAGGAACTGGTGTATGTGGGTACAATTATATTTAGAAGACATTTAGATGGATACATGAATAGCAAAGGTTTGGTGTGATATGGTGCAGGACCAGGCCGATGGGAACGCTTTGCTTTTCTAATGGTCGACAAAAGGGGGAATATCCCTTTTGTTGACCATTAGAAACGTCATCATCAAAGTCCTCCTCAACCATATACTTTCTGTGCCGGAGGAACCTCTCCCGGAATTGCAATGTGGCTCTCGACCACGGAGGGACACAAGGGACATGATGTTCTCCCCACAATAGAGGCAGAAAAAATCCAGATAAAAGAAACTACCCGTGCATGAGGTCTTCTTCGACCTTATGAAGACACTTGCACTGTCAATTAGGAAGACTTATGGAGCATACTTCTCCAGTTTGGTTGCACTATGATGTTTGTCACCATCCCTCACTTGCTACACAACGACATGAAAATCATGGTAACCACAAAGAGCTGTACCACTTACCCATTCCACATTCAGACCAGTGTCAAGTAGGCTGTGTCATTGCCCCAACATTCTTCTCGATCAGCATCACTTCAATGCTTTACCTCACCACCGACAAACTCCACAATGGAATGGAGCTAACTTATGGAACATATGGGAAGTTATCCAACTTCCAACGCTTTCAAGTCAAAGCCAAATTCACCCTAACCAATACCATCGAGCTCCAGTATGCAAGTGATGCTTGGATATATGCAATTTCAGAGGATGCAACCAAACAATCATCAGCACCTTTATGAGACCATGGGTCTTACTGTGAACATCCACAGGATAAAGTATCTCCAGAAACCGAACCTGGCATTGTGGAGAGAACCCCCGATCATCAGCATCCACAGGAAGGCCTTAGAGAATGTTTACCACTTCCCGTACCGAGGCAGTGTCCTATCAGCCATTCAGCTATTGATGAACTGATCCAGCAACGCCTACGGTGTGCTAGTGCAGCTTTTGGCTGCCTGAGGGAAAGGGAGTTCAAGGCCAACAACATCAAATCCGACACCAAGATCATGGTTTACAGAGCTGTGGAAGTTCCCGCCCTCCTATGCTTACAGCAGTTACCTGGAAGTGCTGGAGCAGTGCCACCAATGCAGTCTCAGCAAAATCCTGGGAATCTGCTAGGGAGAAATGTGCACAAACACCAGCATCCTCGACAAGGCCAATGTCCTCAGCATTAAAGCAAAGCTACCCTTGATCAGCTTTCGTGGCTGGACACGTCATCTGCATGACGGACAAGAGACTCCTCATGCAGGTGGTCTACTGCCAGCTTCGACTCGGTAGATGTTCCATAGGAGGACAGAGGAAGTGTTTCAGTGATACTCTCAAGGTGAAGTGTGGCAATCTCACAGATGCCTGGAAATCACTGGCCCAAGATCGCCCAAAGGAGAGGAGGAGTATTTGGGAAGGTGTTGCAAACCTCAAGACTTGCTGTTGATGGAAGTGGATGCCATGTGGGAACAACAAAAGGAGCATACTGCTGCATGAAGGTCACACTCATTCCCGCAACCATCTGCCTCAAGTACATCTCTTCATCCAACAGCAGACTCCCATTGAGACTGGAAGAGTGGGATCCTTGTCTGCATCAATGAAAACGAATAGGAATTTACTTTAAAATCAAAGTTAAGATTGGTGAGACGTCATTACAATAAATATATATGAAGATGCATTTTCAGTTGGACAGTTGAAGGCTAAGGGTGGTGATGTGGGTGGGGTGGTTGGGGGTAGACTCAATGTGAAAACATCCACCCAAAAATACTCAATAAGGTAAAAATGAGAGCTTACGATCTTGTAAGACCAAGCATAGTGTATGTTTGTAACTACATGCAACATTTAGAGCCAATAATTATCCAAAGTCCTCAGAGGATATTTGGATAGTTTCAATGTAGAATCAGTAAAAGACAAAGAGAAATATTGGGAAAAAAGGAATTTGGAAAGCTGCTAGTCCAATTGGGAAATAAAGTGAGAAGGAATAGGCTCCACAAACTGTGAAGGGAGTAACTGGTTGTTACTCCGATTCATGAGTGCATATACAATGACGTGACACATGAAACAGTTCCAGACCTACTACACGTTGTTCTGAAGAGGAGTGATATACATGTGCTGTTGTGAAATTAGAAACCCTGCTGTGCTGAGAGTTGTCTCCAACCGAGACATAAAATCACCCAATACTGGCATGCATGTTCAATAAAGATAAGCGCTGAGTGATCATAAACAGTGTGTCCAGATGCGGACCTATTGCTTCACAATTAGTATCAGGACAATGAATGACTGATTGGGTGTGATATTTATCTGGAATGTTTCTAACATTCTGAAACCAAGATAAAGGGTTTTTTTTTTTGTCCACCCTTCTGATATTGGAATAATCAGAAACCATCCGAGTAAGCATACTGTTTTATGCCATCTCTGAATTTGGCCACTGACTCCTCCCATTATCCTTGTACCTCAAAGAAATCCTCTATTTACCAAACATAACACGATCACATCTAGTTCACATCCAGGTCAAAAAATTGAAAGGCTAGGAGAGAACAAGTGGTATGACTTTGGAAACAATGTCAGCCGGACCCCTTGATGGAAATGTCGACTTACGTTAAGTAGTCACATAATGGTTGACATCAACCAGTCTGATACTTTTGGTATGTTTTCTATGTCAGATAATCAAAGTATTAGGAAATGAAAATTATACTTAAAACTGGATAGATAAGTAATATTAGCTGTGAATGTCGAAAAGCGTTTTCGCTTCTCAAAGAGGACAGTGTTGGAAATTAGTGACCCTTCAAAACGGACTTTTCCTTTTGCTTGCTGTGTGGCATAAGATTTAATTTACCAGCTAATTTACCTGAAACTAACTTTGTATATCGCGAGCACAAAAAAAAAAGGAAAAAGCGAAAGAATCATGTGAATTACTGTTGAACTAGCACCAATTCCTGATCTGCCACTATAGGTATCCTATTATCAATGTATCATTTTGAGAAAATACTCATTTACTGTTTTAGTGGGGCAGGCAAGTGACACTGGTCATCTGAGCATAATTACTAGTTATCAATGTCATTATCTCAAAGTTTTCATACTGGTGAGTGACACGGCATAGATTTCCAGCTTACAAATTAACCATATTAAGAGTTCTAGGAGGAAACTGATTGCAAGAGGGAGAGGTTACAAGGAAGAGAGACATCACCTTCTTTCGAGCAGTTCAAAGGTCCGAGAGAAGAATAAAGAACATCCCCATCACAGAATCATCAAAGACTGCAAAATACCAGGGATGAACAACCCAACACTCTAAAGCCGAAGCACATAATCTCCATTCTATAGAACAGTTTCTGAGTATTTAAAATGTTCTCCTCTATCAAGAGTTGTACATTTCTTTTCCTTAAATTCAAATTATGTATCATATATAAACTGTTGCTTCAGTATTGACATAATTAACCATCTGAAAGTTGCATGCTACAGGCAGACTGGATACATTAGACGTTTGCCCCAACAAGCACCATATGGGCACTATCTTCATAAATTTCATAGTTGAGATTTGCTATGAAACCTAGTAATATCAACGTACTCTGTAAGAATGTCATGTATTTTCTTGTCAACCTTCACCATGTAAGTTTGATTCTAAACGTGGAAAAACAGTTCAACGAATTAACAATGCAAACGAAAAACAGATTTCCTCATATCCAAAAAAACATATAGGATTGCACAATAATTAAAATCAGCAGAAACATGCTTTCAGAAACGGTACTTCATCATCAAGAATTCATTTTGTCAACACACCTCACATGGTTGAAAGAGGTTGATGTAATTCGAAAAGCCTGAGTGAAAGTATTTTTATAAGATTGACGTCTCTTAAATCTTTTCGACTTGATTAAATACAGTTTATTTCTAAGTTACGCTGTCATTGGTTATGAATGGTCAATTGCAAACGATTCACCTTCACTAACAAAAACCGTACACAATATTAACCAGCGCAACGGAAGATTTTAATTGCGCACCATTAAATATAGAATTGATTGGTATTATAACTCATTGTGAGCAGTTCTGCTTTAAGAAATGATTAGTGCAATAATGGGTAAGGACTCTTTGTGTCGCTGTCTACCAATAAGAAAACCAAACCCTGTAAGAGATCTACCTCCTCCCTCTTTCCTATGATATGAAACACAGCGGAGAAGCAAAGAGGAGGCTAACGTCGCCCGCATCTAAACCATTTTGCACTGAAAGATCGGTCAGTTCGAGATTTCACGCCTACCATTTTAATGTCGTCATTTTCCTTCATCAGAAATGTGTTTCATTTCATAGAGAGCCAGACAAGGAAACGATATTAGGCGGCATTTTGGGCAGACTTACAATTGGATCGAAGACGGAACAATGGCGAGAAGGCTCAGCCGGCTGCTCTTTTTTGTGTTACTGACTTGCGTCTCGGATCTAATTTTCGCTCAAATACAATACGTGATCCCCGAAGAAATGGAGCGCGGTGCTGTTGTTGGGAATATCGCGGAAGATTTAGGCCTAAGCATTGGAGAGATGTCATTTCGCAAATTTCGGCTCGTCACTGACGACAGAATGCAGTTGCTGAAGGTGAATATGGGGAGTGGTATTTTAATTGTGAACGAGAGAATCGACAGGGAAATGCTGTGTGGGCAAAGTGCAACTTGCTCTATTTCCCAGGATTTAGCGGTAGACAATCCATTAGAAATGTATCTTGTCGATGTGGAAATATTGGATGTAAATGATAACTCGCCTATATTTCCCAAAATGAGATATGCTTTTCAAGTATCTGAGTTAACTGCAGCAGGAGCACTTTTTCCACTCGAGAGTGCGCACGATGCAGATGTGGGTACAAATGCAGTGAGTAGTTATGAAATCAGCACAAACAAACATTTTGGAATGAACACTCGGACCAGAAGTGATGGGAGTAAAATTGCAGAGCTGATGTTAGAAAACCCCTTAGACCGGGAGCAACACTCGAGTTTTCATCTGACACTGACGGCCATTGATGGTGGAATTCCTCGAAGATCTGGTACTACAGAAATAGTCATCACTGTACTGGATGGAAATGATAATGCCCCAGTATTTGATCATCAGATATACAACATTAACGCATTGGAGAACATACCTATAGGTACCGTGATCACAACATTACATGCTGTTGATTTGGACCAGGGAACAAATGGCGAGGTAAGGTACTATTTAACTAACTACGTTTCTCACAGGGTGAGGGAATTGTTCAATTTGAACCCAGAAACTGGACAGATCAATGTTCAAGGTTCACTGGACTATGAAGAAAAGAAAGCTTACCAACTTGATGTAGAAGCTGTGGACAATGGTACGCCCGCATTAGTTGGACGCGCGGAGATTCTTGTTGAATTGGTTGACGTTAATGATAACGCCCCGGATTTAAAAGTAAACTCTCTATCCATTGAGGTAAGCGAAGGTGCTGCAGGAGGGACTGTGATCGCCATTATAAGTGCAACGGATCGTGATTCCGGCGAAAATGGGCACGTGCAGTGTCATTTGCCACCAAATATCCCGTTCAAACTTCAAAAATCTTTGAACAGGCAATACAATTTAATAGTGAGTGACACATTGAATCGCGAAACCACTCCTTTCTACAACATTTCCATATCAGCCTGGGATGCAGGGTCACCCCCTCTTTCAACAAATAAAACTATCCACGTTTCGGTTTCTGATATAAATGATAATGCACCACAGTTTACTCAGTTGTTATATAATGTGTTCCTGATGGAAAACAATGTTCCTGGTGCATCAGTATTTGCAGTTACCGCTTTAGATGCTGATTTGGGCAAGAATAGCGAGATATCGTATTTCCTATTGGACAGTTTTTTAACTGAAACTTCCTCGTCTGGCCAATTTATTGTTAATTCAGAAAGTGGGCGCATTTATGCACTGCGCTCTTTTGACTACGAAATACAGAAGAATTTTCAGATCAAAGTTCAGGCTCGAGATAGTGGAACCCCCTCACTGAACAGCACTGCTGTCGTGAATGTTATTATTCTGGACCAAAATGACAATGCCCCAGTCATTGTATCACCCTCAAACATGGCGATTGTGTTTGTGCCAAAATCTGCACATCCCGGATACTTGGTGACCAAAGTAATTGCTACTGACGCAGATTCTGGACAGAATGCAAGACTGTCTTTTCAGCTCCTAGAAGCTACCGATCAGAGCATTTTTAGCGTGGAATTTACCTCTGGAGAAATCACAACAACACGAAATTTTAGGGAGCAAGTTGCTGTTAGACAGGCGATTGCAGTTTTGGTCAGGGACAATGGACAGCCAAGTCTCTCCAGTACAGTCTCAATTCTCTGTACAGTTCAACATAACGCTACTGAAAATACCTTTGATCGAAAATACAAACCTCGAAATCCTGAATTATTTTCAGATTTAAATTTTTTATTGATCATAATTTTCGGATCAACTTCCTGCATATTTCTATTTATAATATGTTTTCTGGTCGTTGTGAAATACAAACAAGATAGGAATATTTATTGTTACACGTCTAGAATATGTTGCCATGGACAGAGGAAGTCAACCAATGCTTCTCATTTTAGAGACGTCGCAGAATCAAATCTAGATTCTGTTCAAACTCTGCCTGTTCGGGACTCATATAATTACACCGTTTGTCTCTCACCTGAATCCTCTAAAAGTGATTTTTTGTTTTTAAAACCGTCTCACCCAACGTTGCCTCTGGATGGTACTAATATTCATGACACAGAGAGATAATGTAATACGTGAATGCGCAATCAATTTGCAATTTATACGTCTATGTATAGCACGCATCCCACAAAAAATATCAAACCCGAGGCATATGTTTCTTTTTGGAATGCATATTCTCCCTTTGGAGTAGAGACAGACCCAGAATTTGGAGATGCAGTATCTAAAATGCTGTTTTGTGATTGCTGTTAACATTACAATAGATGCTGAGTCTTTTAGAGTGTTAATTTGTTCAGTTGTAAATACAGAGCCCTTTGATACCAAATGCATTGCTCAAGCGCAGCTCTTCTATTGAATAGATGAGTTTTTGCAGTTTAATTACTGCTTGCCACGCAATGAATCACATAAATTGAACAAATATCATCGGTTTAGAAATATTCCTCAATGTTTTAAATTATTCAAATTGGTTCCTATGTTCATTAGATATAATTGCAGAATTAGGCCGTTTTGCCCATCGAGTCTGCTCCGCCTTTCGATCAAAACTGATGTGCTCCTCACCACCAGCTTCCTGTTTTCTCTCCATATCCCTCCATTACCTGTCTAACGCTTCCTGAAATTTGCACACTGTCTCAGCATCCACCACACTTCAGCGGAGCGATTCGGGACAGCGAATTCCACAGACTTACATGCCTTTGGGAGCAGTCATTGCTCTTTGATTCTGTTTTAAATTTACTACCCCGTATTCTAAGGCTACGACTCTCATCCTAGAATGTCCCATAAGAGGAAGCATCTGCTTCACATCTATTTTATCCACATATTTTATCATCTTGAATACCTCAACTTGATTGCTCCTCATTCTACTAAATTCCAGAAAGTACAGGACGAAACTGTTCAATCTCTCCTCATATGACAAACCCCTCATCTCTGGGATCAATCTAGTGAACCTACTCTCAGCTGCCTCTAATGCCACTGCATCTTTCCTCAAATGAAGTTACCAAAACTGTGCATAATATTCCCGGTGCGGTTTCACCAATACCTTGTATCGTTGCAACAATACTTCTTTACATTTATATTCTATTCTCTCAGATATAAAAGCCAAACTTCCATTTGCTGTACTTGTCTCTTAGTTTTCTGGGACTCACGAATAAGATACTTTGAGATAATTAACATATAGGTAATTCATTAACGAGATACAATGAGACAGTTAAACATAGGTGGTTAAGTAAAATTCTTGTTAAGTTTGTAGAATATTCATAAACGGAGAAGAAGTAAGCTATTAAAATCCTTATGTCTGACTTGGCATTCGATTTCATCAGAACTGATGTGCTAGATGCTTGAAATCTCTATTCCCTGCTATTCATGATAACAGTTCGCCATCTTACTTCACAAGAAACTTTCACGTCATCCTTAAAAAAGGATGGAATGGGAGGGGGAGTTGAAGTGTTGAGCCACGGGGTGGTTGGGTTGGTTGGTCCGGGTGTCCCAGAGGTGTTCTCTGAAATGTTCCATAAGTAGGCAGCCTGTCACCCCAATATAGAGGAGGCCACATCGGGTGCAGCGGATCCAGTAAATGATGTGTGTGGAGGTGCAGGTGAATTTGTGGCAGATGTGGAAGGATCTCTTGGGGCCTTGGAGGAAACCCCACTGGTCCTCACCTACCACCCCACCAACCTCCATATACATCGTATCATCCGTCGTCATTTCTGCCACCTCCAAACGGACCCCACCACCAGGGATATATTTCCCTCCCCCCCTATCAGCGTTCCGAAAAGACCATTCCCTCCGTGACCCCCTCGTCAGGTCCACACCCCCCACCAACCCAACCTCCACTCCCGGCACCTTCCCCTGCAACCGCAAGAAATGCAAAACGTGTACCCACACCTCCCCCCTTACTTCCCTCCAAGGCCCCAAGGGATCCTTCCATATCCGCCACAAATTCACCTGCACCTCCACACACTTCATTTACTGCATCCGCTGCACCCAATGTGGCCTCCTCTATACTGGGGATGAACTCAGATTTCTCCAGTTTCCTCATTTCCTCTCCCTCACCTTGTCTCAGTCCCAACCCTCGAACTCAGCACCACCTTCCTAACCTGCAATCTTATTCCTGACCTCTCCGCCTCCACCCCCACTCCGGCCTATCACCCTCACCTTATTACCCTCACCTTAACCTCCTTCCACCTATCGCATTTCCAACGCCCCTCTCCCAAGTCCCTCCTCCCTACCTTTTATCTTAGCCTGCTTGGCACACTTTCCTCATTCCTGAAGAAGGGCTCATGCCCGAAACTTCGATTCTCCTACTCCTTGGATGCTGCCTGACCTGCTGCGCTTTTCAAGCAAAACATTTTCAGCTCTGATCTCCAGCATCTGCAGTCCTCACTTTCTCCTAGATAGAATAGATGTTGGTGAGACGTTTCCATTGTTAGGAGAGATTCGGACTGGAAGGCACTGCCTTAGAGGAAAGGGCAGACCGTTTGGAATTAAGATAAGAAGAAACTTCAGCCAGAATGTGATGAATCCACGTAATTCATTGCCTCAGAAGGCTGTGGAGGCCAGGGCATTGACTATATTTAAAATAGAGTTAGATAGATTATTGAATATTGGGGAATGATGAGTTATGGGGAGAAAGTGGGAGAATGGTGTGGAAAAACTTAGCCATGATGAAATGGTGGAGCAGGCTCATGGGCTGAATGTCTTGATTTTGTGCACCTATGTCTTATGGTCTTATAGCATGATCAATGCTGTGCACAGCACTCCAGATCAGGTGCACCGCTGAGCTGCATAGCAAGCATTATTGTATTAGTTTTTGCGTTCAATTCCACTCACAGTAATGGATAATCTCGAGTAAGGTATACAATTTTAGTCCACTAACATGAGGAAGGATGTAACACCATTCAATGATGTTCAGAGAATGTTCCCTAGGTTAATTTCCAAAATGAAGGACTTGCCTTATGAGGAAAGATTAAAACTGCAATTAAGTCGGTCACTCCAATATTCCACATTATCAATGCCAATATTGTAGCTTTACTGCATCAACCACACTTGGGTACCGCAAAGTCTGCAGCTCATACCTTCTTTATCATTGCAGCAATGTTGTTAGGTCCATGGTCTTGTAAATGTTTCAACCTTGCTTCACTCTACAATCATATAATGAGAAACGTTCAAATTTTTCTCAAATTTCACTCAGCACGTGCAGGTTAATTCTGCTTCACAAATTCCATGCCAGTGTGTATTTATTATTCATACATGACATGTGAGTATCGCTGGTTATGCAACGATAATTACCCATTCTTAAACAATCATGGAGCTGTAACAAGTAAATTGTATTACTGCTGGTCTGGAGTTGCATGTCGGCCAGACCAAGTGAAAATGACATTTACTTCCCTAAAGGAAATCAGTGAAAAAGATGCCTTTTCCCTACAATTAGCAATGGTTTCGTTTTCTTATTAAACTCTTAATTCCAGATTCTTAATTAATTTAAATTGCACCATCTGCCATGGTGGGTCAAATACGGGTCCCCAGAACATTTACCGAGTTCCTTGATTAATAATCTAGCAGTACGATCTTGAGTCAAGCTCAAATATTATGACAAATAAAATATATGGGAATTCAAAATATTATCAGTTGTGATCTTATTATATGGTAGAGCAGGATTGAGAGTATCCTTATGCAAGTGTGTATGCGTGTTAGTACTTACAGCCGTTTCAAATGAAACCTTATTGCATATTAAAGTTCTAAGAGTGAGTACCAGGATGCCTAGTAAAACAGCAAACTTAGCAATAGTTTGAATTGGCTTCGAATTATGAACCATATAAAGTATCCCAAATTGCTTCGCAGAGACGTTAAACCAAACCAAATCAGAACAGCACCAAGCCCCAATAAGGGATTGTGTTTTAGCCGACTCTAAGCTTTGGCAGGATTGAAAGTCGACAACTTCCGCCTTTCGATATTTAATTAGAGGGAGTTTAAGGATATTTACCACTGGACGTTCAATAAGCAGTCTAACAATTAAGAAACTGAGGACCAATCATAGAATCATATAATCCCTAAAGTGTGGAAACGGGCCCTTTGGCCAAAAAGTCTACACCCACACTCCGAAGAGTAACTCACCCTGACACATTCCCCCACCATATATTTACCCCTGATTAATGCACCTAACCTACACATCCTTGAACATTATGACAATTTTAGCTCAGCCAATTCTCCTAACTTACACATCTTTGGACTGTGGGAGGAAACCCAAGCAGAATGAGGAGAATGAGCAAACTCTACACAGATAGTGACCTAAGTCTAGAATTAAATCCGAGTTCCTTGTGCTGTGAGGCAGCAGTGCTAACCATTGAGGCACTTATCAATGATGTTAATGAAAAATTGTTGTCAAGTGTAGCTTGTGGACATAAGTAGGTAAAAGCCGAGATGGTTGGTTGGGGATAATAAAGCAAACCAAGCGGCAATAGCTAAAGTAGTATTTTCTGACTAAGAATAGATAGGTGAGAAGTGAGAGAAGCGAGGACTGCAGATGCTGGAGATCAGAGTCGAGAAGTGTGGTGCAGGAAAAGCACAGCAGGTCGGGCAGCATCGGTGGAGAAGGAGAGTCGACGTTTTAGGCATACTACTTCATCAGGAAGTGTACCAGACAAGTGCAGATTCAAGACACTGCAGAAACAAGTTTGGTCGGAAGTGAAAACAAATTCTTATGAAATATTGGAAAAATAATTGAATCAAATGTTGTTTTGTTAAATTGCAGATTTTAAATACATTATGTCCCGTCGATATAATTACAGTATTTTAGGACATACAGCGTGTTAACATAGGACTGAAGAGCAGAGCAGCAACAGGCGAGTTGGTCTTTCGACAGCTCTCAGTCAAAAATTCCATCAGTCTTACGATTGAAATCACAAGTTTATTTTACTGTTTTAGTGAAATAACCTTCGGCTCCCATGTATATGGGAATTCTAACAAGCCCAAGCTTAAAGAAACTTAATGACTCAATCTTCGTTGTTTGCTGTGGATAATAGTTGCATACACAAATGACTTTGTATGGGGAAAATCATCTCTTCATCAATTTTAACAGCAAACATTTTATCATTTAACTGTCTCTCCTAGTTGTAATCTCCTGTGAGGGAAAACACCCTGCCAATGTCTACACTCTCTAGTTCACAGAGCAGATTACATGTAAAATTATTTTATTGTTATCATCACTTCATATGATTTTTTCTCATTCTCCTAAACTCCTGTGGCTGAAGTTCCAACGTGTTCAAATTTTCTTCATAATGATTATGACGTGGGCAAATGGTCTGTGAGAAGTATCTCATGCACTGTATCCTTTTTGACGTAAGGATAGTGAAATTGTATACAATCCTTCAGATATTGGCTCATCAGTTAATATGCGTCATACCCATAAGGGCAAGAACCAGTCGTCTATTTATACCTACTCCGTCATTCTTTAAGACCACCGGGAGCTGATTACCCACATTCCCTCCAATCCCCAAAAATCTTGCAAGCTCTTAATTATAAAGAAATCCTCCATTTCTGCCTGAAAAAGTTCAAAAGCGCTGCTTCCACCACATTTTGAGGAAGACAATTTCAAAACTCCACAAGCCTCGATGAGAAAAAAAAATCTCTTAAATGGGCGACTACTTAATTTTATACTATTTACTATAGTCAAGTTTCTCCCATAAGAATAAACTTTTGTTTCAATCAAGTTGCCTCTTACTTTGTGAAACTCCAATGCTTCCAAGCTTAAACTGTCAAATATTCTTGATGTAACAGCATGTCTGTCTCAGTTGTCAATTCAGTAAACATCTTTGAAAAAATCCAAAAAACTTGCATTCGTCCTTAAAACCGAGATTAGTGCTTTAAATAGCAATCCAGATGTGGCCCTACAATCATTCTGCTTTTGCATTGAATCCCTCACAATAAATTATAGCACCATATTAGCCTTCATAATTACTTGCTATAACTGCATTCTAACATTTTGACAAAAACACGCAGTGCAGCCATAACCCTCTACTCCTCGGAGCTCTGCAGTATCTCAATATTTAGATGATAGTTTATTTTAAAAAATTAACAATTGAAATGTAAAATGTCACGTATTATGCACCATTTGATAAATATTTGCACACTAACCTGACCTAAGTGTATTGCTTGGTATCATTATGTGCCCTCCATAAATTAGTTTCCTGACGAGCTTTGCGTCATCAGCCAATTTAGCAAAATATATTCAATCTCTTTATCTTTGTGACTTAGGCAAATTTCAAATTTGAAGCACCAGCATTGATCCTTTTGGTACACCAATGAACTCACCTTGCATTACATAAGAAAATAAAGTTTCTTTCTTTGTTTGCTCGGCAGTCTTTTATCCATGTCAATGTGTTACTCGCTGAGCCATGAGCTTGAACTTTCTGCAATAACATTTGATATGATACCCGACCAAATATCTTTCTGAAAAAAAAGAGATGTTCCATCCAATTGTTCTTATTATAGATTCAAGAACAGCTTCTTCCCTACTGTTACCAGACATTTGAACGGACCTCTGCAATGTTAATTTTAATCTCTGTTCCTGCACCATCTCTGCGGCTGTAACATCGTATTCTACACTCTTTTTTGCTGCGCTGATCAACGTAATACGGTGTGATCTGCCTTTTTAACCATGAAAAATTACACTTTTCATTCTATCTCAATACATGTGACAGCAATGAATCAATCAATCCCCTTTAACCACACTAATCTTTACTGCTTCATAAACATCTCACAATCACTGTTTCTCCAAGATTTCTCTGAAAATAAAATTTACGTATGTGGCCTGAATACTTTGCTTTTGAACTGGCCTTTCGAAGTATCTTATAGTATATTAATAATAACCACTATAATCTTCTGCACAACAGACGTTAAATATAATTTGCTGCTTTCTGTCACCCTCCACTTTGATGATATTTTCCAATGTAACTGAACCCGAATGCAGGCAATTTGTAAAAAGTAAAACCGAGACGTTATCTCAGGAGAGGACTCTTTATGATACTATTTAACGAGCTGTTGCTTCAAAGATGTTAAGTATCATGTCTGACCGAAGTAAAATGTCCCTGTTTTCATTTCTATTGCCCTCATAACAATCAACAGTTTCTTTTGCCCTGTGAAATACTTGCTGTACATACAAGCTAACTCAGTCTGATACTTTTACCAAACCATCTGGATCCCTCTGCTCTTTTAAGATTGGTAACTTCTCAACTTACGTTGTTCACTGATTCTTGATTCTCTTGTAAGTTTGATGTTTTCACATTATCACACATTATATTTATTATGTTAGTTTTCTTATTCACTTTATTTATCTATGCCCCATTGCAGCCTTGGCGCAATGTCTGGTCATTGGATATTCTAACTTTACCCAGGGTCATAGGCAAATTTAGCTATGCCCATTCATGCAAAAATCCAACTGTTACTATAGTTTCTAAGTATTATGTACAGCTGGACAATCTGAAAAGCAATGCTAATCCTTATTCTCTGCTTCATGCTTGCAGGCCAATCTTTTACTCATTTTGCCACTCAACTCTTATATGGCTGACTTTTTAACGATTCTGTTGCATTATTGTTTCCCAATCAGTTGTGGCCATTCCAGAACAAAAGGATTTTTTGTGCAGTGCAGCCATGGTAAAATATTTGCAACGTGCAGTCTTGCATTATTGTAACTTGGATTAAGTTCAAAGAGACAACCATTGACACTCATCATTCCTTTCAAGTTTCAAAAAGGTTCGCTGCAAACACTCTGCATTAGTGAACAATATCCCATATTACTCAGAGGGCAAGAGCTAGCGGACCCCTGTGGTGTTAATCAAAATATATTTGCATATTTTAATTTATGATAGGCGATGCTAACACATGAAGGCCATTAATTTTGTATTCTCTCTATTTCAGAAGAGTTCAGAATTGAATTCAGAGGATTTTTCAGTTCAGTGTGGAAAACAGCAGAGTTTGTTTCAAAAGCAAATGTTGGTTTCCTCTGATACTTCACAGTATTTGACGAAAGCCATTTATCTCAACAGAACTGTTTAGTTTTTAATGCTTCCAAGCAAGGTTAGTTTGGATAGAAATTGACAAGTATTAGATATGAAAAAAAAATTAAGCCCTCAGATTTGTGAATCCGTAATGTCAGCATACTCAAAAATTAATCAAAAAAATTGTGTATACAGTCTGTGTGAACTGATTTCACAACTAAAACAGATGAGGTGGTCCATGTTTTCCTGGATTTAAATTTCCCTAATAGATGATGTTGGAAATCAGTTTGAAATGTTGTTTTGATGTTTCTGTTCACATATTTATTATTGTATTGCAATGTGTATATGTATTGTTTTATGCACTATTGTTTGTGTGCAGTAAACTTACTTTCTCTTCTTAAAGAACATCTTCAGACTTATTTGACCATGTTTCATTGAGTAACCATTATATTAATTATGCAAGTAAATGATGTATCAAGCCAGGTTTGATTCTCGAATATGACTATCCAGTTGTTCCAGTCGTTGAAATCAAAACTGAACCAATTGGTCTTCTATTTTCCCTCGTGAAACTACAAATAAATGCTTATCAAACACCCAAAGCAGGTGTAAATAGCTGGAGCTTCGCGATTCCTGATCAGATCAGATCAAATCCAATCATTAATAACGGTGGACAATTGAGAAACTAATAGGCAGAACACACTTCATAAATATGCCCAGTCTTGAGGGCCATGAAGTCCACAACACAAGAAGAAATGACAAGGCTGTCTCTCTCGCTCTCTTCAGTCTCTCTCCTGTAAGAACCTGTGTTTGAATTCACCTTTTCGCCAAGAGGTGTGTGTTATGAGATGATACAGGAACTTGGAACAATTATTAAATTGTGTTTTCGTTTCAGTTGGGGTTTCAAACAGCTACGATATCCTAAATTTGGTGTTTTTCGTTCGTGTAAAATAAATTCTGTTTTGTTTAAAACTGAGTGGTTTGACCAGCTGCATTGTTCCTGGGATAGTCACCTTAAAACAACTGGAAAAATGTAGGTTCTATGCTACCTTCTTAAAATGTCTTAAGAGGGTCTGACCTGTTCCCCCAACAGTATTAATAAAATACTTAAATAGAACAGAAAACAGGGAAAGCTCTCCACTCTTAGACGTCAGCTAGAGAATTGTGTACAGCTGTGGCACTACATTACATGAACGATGTGAATGCCTGCTCGAGAGTGCAAATGTGAAGAATTGTTTCACGAATGAGGAGTTTTTGTTATGATGATAGATTGACGAAACCAGGACTATTCTGACATGAAAAGTTACAGAGATTTTGTAGAGTTTCTTTTTTAAAAAGCCTCATGAACGGTCTGAATAGATTGTGCAGAGGGAGGAGTTTTTCGTGCTCCTAAAAGGAACAAAATAGAAAGGGCAAATATTTAAAGTGATTTTCACTTATCATGTAGATAGAGTGAAATTCATAGTCTGGAATTGTGGTAAAGGCAGCTTCATTTGAGGCAATCAAGAACAAATTGGATAGTCATTTGGATATAGATAATGTGCAATTATATGTTGGAAAGCAGGAGATTATTAGTAAGTAATGAAGCTTGCTTGAATAACCTATGAATGCTCAATGGACCGAATAATTGCCATCTGTATTCTTACAATTTGTGATTTTCTGATTCGTTGTTATAGTCATACCTAGCACAAAGGATCTTGCAATGACTGTTTTATGACAATAATTTTGCCGAAATTTGAGCTGCAAGAGTTTATCAAAATAGTGTTTTCGCAATAAACAGTTTCCAATGCTGCATGGTCTTTTTTTTTATCAGACATGGATACGTATATTTATAATTTTGTTCGGATTTTTATCATTCCTATTCCTCAGGTAGTGAAAAACTCCATGTTTCTATGGAGATCGTGGACTGCATTGAGACTTCAACTGCTAAGTTACGAGTATTATTCGAGGCACGCAAGTGCCAATTAAAAGTCCGCTATAGCAAGAGGAAAAGCGCTGTGATGTTCATGCGACTATTGATAAATCTTACAGCGATGAAGCCATTACCATTCTGATGTTAGCTTAACTCAGTAGCTTGAATGGCTGTTTTGCTAATGTAGAGAGTAATGCCAAACGTACATTCAAGAAAAAATAAGAATTGCACATGCTGCAGATCAAAACACAAACAGAAATGACCCAGTCAACCATTCAGTTGAAGTTCAATTCGAGATTGAATAAAGAAAACGTCTATGTCAGTGATGTCTACATCCTGTGAAAGAATAGTACAAAAAAACCTGGTGCTTTTATTTTGTGAGAACCAAATTAGATGCAGTTGCTGTAAATCAGAAACAAAAACAAATTGCTGGAAAGCTCAGCAGGTCTAGCAGCATTTGTCAAAATAAATCTGAGGTTTGAATCCAGTGAGGAAGGTCTGAAACGATAACTCGGATTATTCTCTTACTTTGTGAATTGGCCACTGAAACAATGTGTCGCACTAAAATTCAAAAATGTCCAATGTCGCTGTTTACCAAAATATTTCTGCAATTACCTCCTTATATTGTCCTACTATTAATTGTATTTCTGAAATTTATTAATATTGCTTATTCAAAATTTTCAAACCACAAGATCTACTAAATATGACGTTTATTTTGGATTGATGTCACTCACTATTTTCCACACTGCCAGATAATTTGTCTTGCAGTCTTGGAGGTATATCTTCATATCTTAAATACCAAATACCACTAGCTTTAGTGTGACTCTTCCTTGTTTTGCTGAAACGTTACTGAAACATTTCAGAAGATAAAATTTGCATTAGTCATTTATGAGGCATTAGACATTGTTAATTTCTCAATAAAAATGATACTAGTATATGCATGCCTCATTTATTGCTTTGCATTTAATTAAAACAATATTGTGGAGTTGTTCTCACCCTATTTTCTTATTGTGTTGTGTAATATCCAAGATTGATATACTTCACCCTTCTCCTTCTCACCAACTATGTTATCCAACAGATTTTTAACAATGCGAAGAAGAACAGATGAAGGTAAAGCTGAAGCAGTCTTAACACATTAGGGCCGTTCAGGTTACCCTTCGATGTCTGTTTTGAGAATATAAACGGCCCTGCGGCCGTTCCCCTCAAGAACAAGTACACCGTTTTGGATACTTGTGGGGGGGGGGGGGGACGTACCAGGGGTAAGTAATGGGGCTCAGGCCTCTGGCAGGGAGCCTGTCCCCGTTGCTTTCAGGGAGCTAGGTTGGAAGCTCAGAGTTAGAACGAACAGAGTTGTTGTCTCTGGTTTGTTGCCCGTGCCACGTGATAGAGAGTCGAAGAATAGGGAGAGAGAACAGTTAAATGCGTGGCTCCAGGGATGGTGCAGGGGGGAGGGATTCCGGTATTTGGATAAGTGGGGTTCTTTCTGGGGAAGGTGGGACCTCTATAAACAGGATGGTCTACACCTGAACCTGAGGGGCACCAGTATCCTTGGCGGGAGGTTTGCTAGTGCTCTTGGGGGGGGGGGGGGGGTTAAACTAACTCTGCAGGGGCATGGGAACCCAGACTGTAGCTTTAGGGTGCAGGACCTGGAGTGTAGGGAGGTTAGGAACATAGCAACAATCTCAAAGGAGGGTGCCTGTAAACAGGAAAGTGGCTTGAAGTGTGTATACTTCAATGCAAGAAGTGTACGAAATAAGGTAGGTGAACTTGCAGCGTGGGTTGGTACTTGGGACTTCGATGTTGTGGCTATTACGGAGACATGGGTAGAACAGGGACAGGATTGGCTGTTGCAGGTTTCAGGGTTTAAATGTTTTAGTAGGGTCAGAGTGGGGGTAAAAGAGGGGGAGGTGTGGCATTGCTTGTCAAAGATCATATTACAGCGGTGGAAAGGACGATGGATGAAGACTCGCCATCTGAGGTAATTTGGGCTGAGGTTAGGAATAGGAAAGGTGAGGTCACCCTGTTAGGAGTTTTTTACAGGCCTCCTAATAGTCCTAGAAACGTAGAAGAAAGGATTGCGAGGATGATTCAGGAGAAGTGTGAAAGTAATAGGCTGGTTGTTATGGGGGTCTTTAACGTTCCTGATATTGATTGGGAAAGCTATAGCTCTACTTCGTTAGATGGGTCGGTGTTTGTCCAATGTGTGCGGGAGGGTTTCTTGACACAAAATGTAGATAGGCCAACAAGAGGTGAGGCCATACTGGATTTGGTTCTGGGTAACAAACCAGACCAGGTGTTAGAATTAGAGGTAGGTGAGCACTTTGGGGACAGTGACCACAATTCGGTGACTTTTACTCTAGTGATGGAGAGGGATATGTGTGCACTGCAGGGCAAGAGTTATAGCTGGGGGCAGGGAAATTATGATGCGGTGAGGCATGACTTAGGATGCGTGGCTTGGAAAAGTAGGCTTCAACGTAAGGGCGTAATTGATATGTGGAGCTTGTTCAAGGAGCAACTACTGAGTGTCCTTGATAAGTATGTACCTGTCAGGCAGGGAGGAAAGGGTCGTGTGAGGGAGCCGTGGTTTAATAAGAAATTGGAATCTCTTGTTAAATGGAAGAGGGTGGCCTATGTAAAGATGAGGCGTGAAGGTTCAATTGGGGCGATTGAGAGTTATAAGGTAGCCAGGAAGGACCTGAAGAGAGAGCTAAGAGCAGCAAGGAGGGGACATGAAAGGTCCTTAGTTGGTAGGATTAGAGAAAACCCTAAGGCTTTCTATAGGTATGTTAGGAATAAAAGAATGACTAGGGTAGGAATAGGTCCAGTCAAGGATAGTAGTGGGAAGTTGCGTGTGGAGGCTGAAGAGATTGGGGAGGCACTGAATGAATACTTTTCATCAGTATTCACTCAGGAACAGGACATTGTTGCCGATGTGAATACTGAGTCACAATTAAGTAGAATGAATGGCTTTGAGGCATGTAGGGAAGAGGTGTTGGAAATTCTGGAAAGGGTGAAAATAAATAAGTCCCCTGGGCCCGATGGCATTTATCCTAGGATTCTGTGGGAAGCAAGGGAGGAGATTGCAGAGCCATTGGCCTTGATTTTTATGTCCTCGTTGTCTACAGGAGTACTGCCAGAAGACTGGAGGCTAGCAAATGTGGTTCCCTTGTTCAAGAAGGGGAGTAGGGATAACCCTAGTAACTATAGGCCGGTGAGTCTCACTTCTGTTGTGGGCAAAGTCTTAGAGAGAATTGTAAGCGATAGGATTTATGAACATCTGGATAGGAATAATGTGATCAAGGATAGTCAGCATGGTTTTGTGAAGGGCAGGTCGTGCCTCACAAACCTTATTGAATTCTTTGAGAAGGTGACCAAGAAGGTGGATGAGGGTAAAGCGGTAGATGTGGTGTATATGGATTTTAGTAAGGCGTTTGATAAGGTTCCCCATGATAGTCTACTTCAAAAAATATGGAGGTATGGCATTAAGGGTGAGTTGGAGGTTTGGATTAGGAATTGGCTGGCTGGAAGAAGACAGAGGGTAGTAGTTGATGGTAAAGGTTCATCTTGGAGTGCCGTTATTAGTGGTGTTTCGCAAGGATCTGTTTTGGGAGCATTGCTGTTTGTCATTTTTATAAATGACCTGGAGGAGGGGCTAGAAGGTTGGGTGAGCAAGTTTGCGGATGATACGAAAGTCAGAGGAGGTGTTGCCAGTGAGGAAGGATGTGGCAGGTTACAGCGGGATATAGATAAGCTGCAGAACTGTGCAGAAAGGTGGCAAATGGAGTTCAATGTAGCTAAGTGTGAGGTAAATCACTTTGTTAAGAGTAATAAAAAGATGGGGTACTGGGCTAATGGACGGATACTTGGTAGTGTGGATGAGCAGAGTGATCTTGGTGTCCATGTACACAGATCTTTGAAAGTTGCCACCCAGGTAAATAGTGCGGTGAAGAAGGCATATGGCGTGCTGGCTTTTATTGGTAGAGGAATTGAGTTCCGGAGTCCTGAGGTCATGTTGCAGTTGTATAAGACTCTGGTGCGGCCACATCTGGAGTATTGTGTGCAGTTTTGGTTGCCATACTATAGGAAGGATGTGGAGGCACTGGAATGGGTGCAGAGGAGGTTTACCAGGATATTGCCTGGTATGGTAGGAAGGTCAAATGAGGAAAGGCTGAGGCACTTGTGGCTGTTTTCATTGGAGAAAAAAAGTTTTAGGGGTGACTTGATAGAGGTGTACAAGATGATTAGGGGTTTAGATAGGGTTGACCGTGAGAATCTTTTTCCACGTATGGAGTCAGCTATTACGAGGGGGCATAGCTTTAAATTAAGGTGTGGTAGGTATAGGACAGATGTTAGGGGTAGGTTCTTTACTCAGCGAGTCGTGAGTTCATGGAATGCCCTGCCAGTAGCAGTGGTGGACTCTCCTTCTTTATGGGCATTTAAGCGGGTATTGGATAGGCATATGGAGGATAGTGGGCTAGTGTAGGTTAGGTGGGCTTGGATCGATGCAACATCGAGGGCCAAAGGGCCTGAACTGCGCTGTATTCTTCTATTTCTATTTCTATTTCTATTTCTATAATATGCAAGGGCAGCTCATTAACAGCCCTCAGGGGTATTTTCGTATGCAAATGTAAAACCAGTTTCCTGCACAATTGGTTTTTCACAGCATTTACCCAAAAATTAACACTGTGTTGGTAGGTCAAAATGAATAAATTTTCAGGGGCTAGCACTGACTATTTTGCATTGGTTAGATTGATTACATCAAAGTTAAATTCAACAGATTGAAACTACAATTATTCTTCAATTATAGCATCATTTAGATGTACAGCATAGTCATTTCTAAGATGTCTTTGATGTAGGGTGTTCCGTTGGTTTGTCTGTAGGTTTTGTTGTTGAAGGTGAAGGGTGTGGCAAGGCATAGGTCCAGTAACTTGATGATACTGTCTTTGCTGATGACGTCAGTGGTGTTTGGTGTATGTGTCTTTGGGGCTTCTAATAGTGTAGTCGGTGTTTCCTTGGCCAGGTTAATATTGATTGATGTAAACAGGGCTGTTACATCAAAGGAGACCAATATATCATCCTCTTCTATCTTAGTATCTTTGATGGCCTCCAGGACTTCTTGGGTGGAGTGGATGGAGTGGTGTGAGTCTTCTAAACTGAGTCATCAGTTTAGTCATCAATGAGTCATCAGAACATTATGTCACCGAGGCAACACACTTTGCAGCACAGAGGAACAATGCAGAGCAGAGAAAAATTACCTATACCGAGTATTCAAAAGGAATGGATACCCAATTAACACAGTCCGCTGATTTCTCAGCAACAAACCCAAGCAAGCAGACAAAACAAGTCCAGAAACCCTAGCCACTCTCCACTACATCAAAGACATCTCGGCAATGACGACCAGACTACTCAGCCACCTTGGCATCATAGTAGCCCACAATCCCACCAACACACTAAAACAACAGCTAATGAACTTGAAAGACCCTATGCAGTCACCAAGCAAAACTAATGTCATTTACAAAATACCATGCAAGAACTGTAACAAACACTACATTGGACAAACAGGCAGAAAACTAGCCACCAGGGTACATGAACACCAACTAGCCACAAAACGACATTACCCTCTCTCATTAGTATCCTTACATACAGATAAGGAAGGACACCACTTCGACTGGGACAATACATCCATCTTAGGACAAACCAGAGACACACATAAGAATTCCTAGAAGCATGGCATTCCAATTGGAACTCTATCAACAAACACATCGATTTAGATCCCATCTACCACCCCCGAGAAAAAGAACAGGAAATGACATCACCACTGGAAATGAAATCACCACTGGAAATGACAACACCAACCCAAAGAAACCAAAACATATAAATAGAAAGCAGGAATCATGTACAGTGCTTCGCTGAGATCGACTGAAGATGTTACCTAGTAGGGTGAAGAAACATCTGGAAAAGAACCTTCCAGCTCAGTGAGCAAACCTACATCTAGAACCTCAACCTGAGCTACAAGTCATCTCAAAACTCGGTAAGTGTTGAGTATTGTTGGTGCATCACTTATCCTGTCAAATGTGGAGTACTCCAAGACAATCCTTATTTGTGTCTTGTTGATGGTGGACAGGCACTGGGGAGTAAGGATTGGGTTGCTTGCTGTAGTATTCCGAGCCTCTGACCTGTTGTTGCATACATTGTGATTATATGGTGAGTCAAGTTGAGTTGCTGGTCTACGGAAACCCCAAGCATTGCAAGACTTGGGAATTCCGGGGTGGTAATACTATTGAATGTGAAGAGATAGTGGTTAGATGGCTCTTTTTATAGATTCTGATTGCCTGACATTTGTGTGGTGTCGATGTTACTTGCCACTTTTCTGCCTAAACCTGGAAATTGTCGACATCTAGTTGCATTTGAAAATGGGCTGTATTACTATCAAAGGAGTCGCAAATAATGCTGAATACTGTGCAATCATTGGTGAACATACCCACTTCTGGTTTTATGATGGGAAGAAGGTCATTGATGAAACAGCTGATGGTTTGTCTTACGACAATCCCCGACGAACTCCTGCGGAGAGATATCGGAACTGAGATGACTCACTGGCAATAAAATAATAATTTGTTTTTGTACCATGTGTGACTCCAACCAATGTTAAGTTTTCTCCCTGATTCTGATTGATGACCGCTTTACTTTGGCTCCTTAATGTCAGGGAAAATTCTGAAAGGAAACGGTAACAAGCTACATGCAGTTCGTTTTGCCATTTCGATGTGCTACTGCCCGACGTTACCTGCCCGATTAATTGTTTAAGTGTGTTTTTATATAATGATCAAGTTTGAAAATTCCAGAAGTGAGTATTTACAAATTATTACGACAAAATTTGAAGCAGAAGTTTTGCAAATCATATGTTTTAGTTGCCTGATTAAGTAACTTCCATGGATACGTGTTCCAAAATGTCAACTGATTATTTGGGAATGTGTCACGTCTTTAAAATTTAAAAAGGAAAAGTTCCAACTGTCGAGAAGGATTTCTTGGGATATTCTGAATGTTGTTATACATTCAGGAAACTGTGGTCTGTATTCACATATTGCAGATTTGGATATAAGTCGATAGCATGAGAATAGATCCTATTTATAATCATGATTTTTTTATATGACACATAGTGTTCCAAAAAAAATAGTTGCACTGCACATTCCATTAAATTCATAAACGCCTGTTCTCCATCAATTGCTGCCATTTAAAAAAAAACTGTTTAATTGTAGCCGTTAGTTTCATCATTCTGGATGCGCTCGAGTTTAATAAATGAGAGAATTCTGGTTTATTTGCACCAGTCTTCATGACTATTACCAAAAGCTTCCGTCAGAGGAAAGAGGACGCAAATGATGTCGAATACTGCGACTCCCAAGTTTCAAGAGTTTCTATCTGATGGCTCCAGCCATCAATCTAATCCACATTAGGATGTACATCACTAACTCAGTGTGATGAATTGAATTGTTGTGACTACCACGTCTGTGGACAGCCCTGCAGTCACCTTTGTAGAGGTTTACAAATATTTAAAGTAGCAGCTATTGTGGTCGCTCATCAAGACATTGTGCAAAGAACGGGTATCAAATAATCTGTTCCTACTGCAATTTGCTGTGTGATTGCGAGAGTAAACATCATGGATAAGAACCTGAGAAGGACAGCAAGTCCTGCTCCCCACCTGCTCTCTCTCTATCATACTCAAGTGTAGTCCTACCACCAAAAACAGAAATTGCTGGAAATCCACAGGGTGTCTGATAGCATCTGGGCAGAGAAAGCAAATTAAGCGTTCACAACTACTGTTCTGTTTTTATTCTTGATTTCCAGCATCTGCAATTCTGTCATATGTGTTGTTCAGAGTATCACAAACCTGCTGAACAGCATAGAGACAGAAATAAAGACTACGAAGATCAGAAACGGATTCGACAGCTCACTAACTGTGATACCCTACAATACCTGGCTCACAAGCCGAAATGTAAGATTACTGCATACCTCCAAAGTTAAGGCAGGGATGTCCTGCCACTGATCTGATGTTTGTTGAAGGACTAAATCTGTACTGCTGATGGTGTAGGCCTTCAGCAATTACTGCGTGTTCTCACTGGCTCACTTGATCATACTATCTAGGATTCTTGCCCAAGCTCCATGAAAAGTTAAACACAAATCCTGTAAAGGTTCCAAACAAAGGTCAAATGGCATTGAAACAAATGTGGAGAAGATCTGATTGAGTACTCTGATCAAAGAAAGTAGCAGGCATTATTCTGCAAAAAGCAGAACGTTGTGACTGCTATCTCATGGAAAGGTCAGGTGACCATGCTGTTCCTGAGAAAGTATGATATATATTTTCCAGTGGTAAAGTAGCACTTATAAAATCAGTTATTCTTCTGACCGACTGTTCGTGCCATGAAGCAAAGCTGACGTGCAAGGTCAGGCCGGACAAAATTAATACAAGAACAAGAGCAAGACGGAGGCTCATGCAGCAGAGATAGCCATTACACCACCAATCTGTACAAGTCCCTTTCCGCCAGTGAAGATTAAGAGCCTTCTGTGAAAATTGGTAAACATGTACAAAAAGATTGCACAATTTTTATAATGCAAGCATTCATTTCATTTTTGCTAAATGTGTTGTAGCACATACTGTTGTAGGTAAACATCAAAGGTTCAAAATGTATCAGAAAGAAGTTTAAATGTTTGTAAATAGTGAGAACATCACATTTCAAATGTAATTTCAAAACATTTTGTGCGGTAAAACCTGCAATTTGTTTCACAAAGAAAATGCTGGTAGACTGAATTTTCAGGGTTGCAATCTGAATTCAGAATTTGGAAATTGGAAGCGTGGGTCAGAAAGGTAGGACAAGTGGCTGGTCTCTCTGCAAGTATGTCTTCTAAACCTAGTGGTATGTAATAATGCATTTTCAGACAATCAGAATGCTTACATAAAGTCAAGGAAAGAACAATTAAATTTCAAAAACAAATTGTAATTGTAGATTATCCTTCCAGCTTCCACATTAATAAATTTACATTCCGAAATCTACAGTTATGATTGGACATTATTATCCACACTATAGCCAGAAGTAGACTGGATGCTGTTTTTCTGTTTTTCAACAGTTTCGAGAGCTGCCCAAGTACTGATAGCACTGGCGGAAAGCCAGGCATCTTATATTTGAAGAACCTACTTACACTTATCAAATTTTACAGTAATATTTTGTATTCTAATTGAAGACAACGTGTTGGGAATGAAAAAAAACTGTGAACTGACTGATCACTTCTATGTCCAATATCAGTGCATGGTTTAAAATCATCAAGCTTGGACTTTTTTTATTGCTCTGAAATTCGAATACAAAATTTAATATAACTTGCTATTTCAAAGAATCAATTGGAATTATTGATGACGTTCAACAGATAAACAAAAGTAAATGGAAATATGGTCGTTTTGTACGTATCAGAAAGGGGAATATTGTTTCAGAAAGAAATTATTTAGTAATGGAGAATCTGTCAACACGAAAAAAATAGATTGCTGAGGCGAAAACAAAGCAAAACCTTAATAATGATGTTGACATATTTGCTTTGGAATAAGTTTAAAAGAAGGCAAGATTGCCAAAAATCTAGCCAGTTATTTTTCAAAAATTATATGCACGTTTTAAGGTTGAACACACTAGAAAATAATCGTAGTTGGAACATTACAGTAGTGATTGAATTCAGTTTTTTCCAAAATATTGTGAATGACATTTTTCGACAAGAAAGTTTCTTCAGTATTCCTGACTCGTTTTCAATCGCATTTAATTGGGTGATACCTTAGAAGATAAGAATAATACCAGGATAATCGCACAACATGGAATGGCAATAGCTCACTTTAGATACAGGTAATCAGAAGTATGATGTTAAAATTAAGCGTGGAAGTACTGAAATATTTGGCAGATTTTGTGGCTGTATCAATGTGGGAGCACTAAGGGGCCAGCGACCATAATTCTATTAGATTTAAAATAATGATCGAAAAGGATAGACCAGATTTAAAAGTTGAAGTTCTAATTTGGAGAAAGGCCAATTTTGACGGTATTAGGCAAGAACTTTTGAAAGCTGATTGGAGGCAGATGTTCGCAGGTAAAGGGACGGCTGGAAAATGGGAAGCCTTCAGAAATGAGATAACGAGAGTCCAGAGAAAGTATATTCCTGTTAGGGTGAAAAGAAAG
The DNA here is from genome assembly GCF_037043375.1 of Chiloscyllium plagiosum. Taxonomy (NCBI): domain Eukaryota; kingdom Metazoa; phylum Chordata; class Chondrichthyes; order Orectolobiformes; family Hemiscylliidae; genus Chiloscyllium; species Chiloscyllium plagiosum. The sequence continues at coordinate 8,034,664 of NW_028270154.1, read as the reverse complement.
GCTGGTAGGTATAGGGTATGCTGGATGACTAAAGAAATTGAGAGTTTGGTTAATAAGAAGAAGGAAGCATTTGTAAGGTACAGACAGGACAGATCGAGTGAATCCTTAGAAGAGTATAAAGGAAGTAGGGGTATACTTAAAAGGAAACAAGAAGGGCAAAAACGGGACACGAGATAGCTTTGGCAAATAGAATTAAGGAGAATCCAAAGAGTTTTTACAAATACATTAAGAACAAAAGGGTAACTAAGGAGAGAATAGGGCTCCTCAAAATTAGCAAGGCAGCATTTGTGTCGAGCCACAGAAAATGTGGGAGATAATAAATGAGTATTTTGCATCAGTACTTACTGTGGAAAAGGATATGGAAGGTATAGACTGTAGGGGAATAGATGGTGACATCATGCAAAATGTCCTTATTACAGAGAAGGATGTGTTGGATGTCTTGAAACGGATAAAGGTGGAAAACTCCCAGGACCTGATCAGGTGCACCCTCTAACCCTGTGGGAAGCTAGAGAAATGATTGCTGGGCCTCTTGCTGAGATATTTGTATCGTCAATAGTCACAGGTGAGGTTCCGGAAGACTGGAGGATGGCTAACGTGGTGCCACTGTTTAAGAAGGGTGGTAAGGACTAGCCGGGGAACTAGAGACTGGTGAGCCTGACGTCAGTGGTGGGCAAGTTGTTGGAGGGAATCCTGAGGGACAGGATGTGCATGTATTTGGAAAGGCAAGGACTGATCAAGGATAGTCAACATGGCTTTGTGCGTAGGAAATCATGTCTCACAAACTTCATCGAGTTTTTTGAGGAAGTAACAAAGAGGAGTGATGAGGGCATAGTGGTAGATGTGCTCTGTATGGACTTCAGTAAGGAGTTCGACAAGGTTCCCCATGGGAGACTGATTAGCAAGGTTAGATCTTAAGGAATACAGGGAGAACTAGCCACTTGGGTACAGAACTAGCTCAAAGGTAGAAGACAGAGGGTGGTGGTGGAGGGTTGTTTTTCAGACTGGAGGCCTGTGACCAGTGGAGTGCCACAAGGATCAGTACTGGGTCCTCTACTTTTTGTCATTTACATGAATGATTTGGATGTGAGCATAAGAGGTACAGTTAGTACGTTTGCAGATGACACCAAAATTGGAGGTGTAGTGGACAGCGAAGAAGGTTACCTCAGAATACAACATGATCTTGACCAGGTGGGCCAATGGGCTGAAAAGTGGCAAATGGAGTTTAATTCAGAGTCCTGCATTTTGGGAAAGCAAGTCTTAGCAGGATTTATACACTTAATGCTAAACAAAGAGACCTTGAAAGTGGAGTCGTAGGTGGAGATAGGATAGTGAAGAAGGCGTTTGGTATGCTTCCCTTTGTTGGTCAGAGTACTGAATACAGCAGTTGGGAGGTCATGTCCCGGTTGTACAGGACATTGGTTAGGCCACTGTTGGAATATTGCGTGCAATTCTGGTCTCCTTCCTATCAGAAAGATGTTGTGAAACTTGAAAGTGTTCAGAAAAGATTGACCAGGATGTTGGCAGGTTGGCGAATTTGAGCTATAGAGAGAGGCTGAACAGGCTGGGGCTGTTTTCCCTGGAGCATCGGAGGCTGAGGGTTGACCTTATAGAGGTCTAAAAAATTATGTGGGCCATAGATTGGGTAATTAGGCAAAGTCTTTTCCATGGGGTAGGGGAGTCCAGAACTAGATGGCATAGGTTTAGGGTAAGAGGGGAAAGATATAAAAGAGACCTAAGGGACAACGTTTTCACACAGAGGGTGGTGCATGTATGGAATGAGCTGCCAGAGGAAGTATTGGAGGCGGGTAGAATTGCAAAATTTAAGAAGCATTTGGAGGGTTACATGAATAGGAAGGGTTTGGAGGGATATGTGCTGGGTGCTGGCAGTTGGGACTAGATTGGATTGGGATATCTGGTCGGCATGGATGGGATGGACGAGGGTCTGTTTCCATGCTGTACATCTCTATGACTCTATGAGAACTGAATTGGTAAATTTCATGTCAACACAAAGGCGACGATCTAGCAGGAAGAGTGTCCTTGTCTTCTCCTCCATTAAAATATTTCAATAATTCCAGCTAAAAGTTAATAATGCATGACATGAGTATGGCATACTGATGCAAGTGCGTAGAAGTGATTTGCTGTCTGAATTAACTAATATAAGGAAAGACAGGGTGAAAATAAAACTGAAGAATGTATCTCAGACATCTGCATTTATTTGACATAATTGTTGAGGTCTGAAAGGCAATAAATTGCAGTATTGTCACGCAATTCATGTATGAGCTAACTTTTACATCAAAGTAGTATCGCTGAGAGGCCATTACAAAAAAAAGTAATATGGATGCTCGATTTTATAGCTGAAGAGGAGAGGGTGGAAATACTTAATATTAAAAATCCAGAAATGGTACACGGGAAGTGAGAGCTCAAAATCTTTTAAATTCAAGAATAATTTATTGTTGTAACTGTATGTGTCATAAGAGCCAAGGATGATCCAAAGCCCTCAGGAGATATTCGGGCAGTTGCCGTGTAGCACCGGGAAAAAGAGCAAGACTGTATTAGGAAACACAATATTAGGAAAAAGGTAAAACAGAAAATCGCTAGACCAGCTGGGACGTAAAGCGGGAAGAAACAGGCTCCAGCAATTGGGGAAGAGAAGAATAAACCGACCAGTTGTCACTCCGACTCATGAGTGCTTATGTAATGATGTGAAACATGAAACATGTTCAGGTGCAACAACACTTTGCTCTGAAAGGGAGTGACATACGTGCGCTGTTGTGAAATTAGAAGTCCTGGTGTTCTGTGATACATCTTCATCCGAGACCTAAAATCATCCACTGGTGGCATAAATATTCAGAAAGAGTAGGGGCTGAGGGATTGCATACACAATGTCCAGATGCAGACCTTCTGCATAACATTTAATGTCAGGCTGCTATGGGGCAGACCAGGCACCCTCAAGAAGGCAGCTTAAACACTGTGTTTTTCTAATTTTGAAGGCTACTTTAAATTCTTGTGTTCCGGATGCAACGAAACTGGTCAAATTGCCCGACATAAAGCAATGCATAACTTATTCAAACACTATAGTTAAATACAACAAGGAAGAACTTCGAATAACTTAACTCTACTGGAAAACTTAACAGAATAATAGATGCATTAGTTATTACTAATTAATAGTTCCAATCCAGCAACATTCTATTAACGCACCATTGGGCAAAAAGAAAAGTCAGAAACAGATTGTCTCAAGTGCAATCCAGCAGCAGAGAAAAAAAATCACGTGAAAACGCAGAGAAAATTAAAAAGCCAAGGAGACATTTACTACAGGTTCCAACACTGTTGAGATTCCAACAGCAACTGATGAAAGCTCACTAAAAATCCATGATCTGTGAGAGCTTGACCACAGCAATTCAGACCGTTTTATAGTTCGAACTTTTAATAAAATCTAGTCCTCACAAGTTGTTTACCTGCTTCCGTCTGTGCTGCATCTAGTCCTCTAGTCTCTCTTGAAAAGAAACCAGGACAAAATGCCGCTATTAAAACCACAGCAGCATCACACGGGATAATGAAAGATGGATCAGTTGTGATATTCATCCCATTTGTAAGCATACCATCTATTTTTAATCTTCTGAACCAAATATAAAAGAAAGGTGTTTATATGTCCACACCTCCAAAGTCACAGTCCAAGAGAAAATGACTACAGTCAGTGTGCGATATGCTGCAATCTCAATTTGACCATACAATCCTCCCATTATCCTTGTACCTCAAATACATCCTCTGCTGGACAAAAAAAAAGATGATTACATCCGGTTAATATGGTCCAAATCAAGGAATTGATGCTCTGGGAGACAACATCTGTTATGACTTAATGACAATGGTTGTGCGCAAAGTTCCCTTGGTTGAGAATGTTGTCTTATGTTATATAGTGCCTCACAGTTGATGCCAACTGGACTGATATCTTTAGTATGTTATCTACGATATATAATCAAAATATTAGGAAAGCAACCTTGTACATTTTAGCAGAAGATGTCAGTTAATCATAGTTGTGAAAAAGCACATTTCCTTCTCAAAGAGGAGAATGATATGCATTAATGCACCCTAAAAATTCGTTGTCCTACTATTTACTGTTTTTCCTACTATTCCTACTGTTTGGCATGCGATGTAATTTATCTGCTGTTACAGCAGAAACTAATCTTGCATATTGCTTGCACATGAAATCAAATACAAAGTCACAAGTATTCCTGAGGGCAGAGTGACCTTGTGAACTAGCGGAATGCCTGATCTCGCACTGTACATTTCATATTTTAAGTGCTTGTCTGATAAAATAACTGGTTACTTTTCTTGAAAAGAATGATAAACTTCTCTTCAGTAGGGGCCGGCAGGTAGCAATGATCACCCTAGCATCATGAGTAGCTATCGATGTCATTGAGTGAAGTTTTCAGATTGGTGATTCGCACAGTGTACATTTTCAGCTCGCAAAATAAAACGCATTAAGAGGTGTCAGAGGAAAGTGACTGTGAGCGAAAGAAAGGCTACAGGGACAAGAGGCATCGCCTCCTTTGAAACAGACCAAAGATTCGAGTGAAAAATAAAGAATGTTACAACCACAAATGCACCAAAGACAGCGAAATATCAGGGATGATCATCCCAGCACTCCAAATTATATGGGTTCCCAGGCACCCTACCTTCATTCTACTGAACTGTTTCCAAGTATTTAAAATGTTCCCGTCTATCAGATCTGTACATTTCTTTTCTTCCTTAAATTAAGTTATGTGTTATATCTAAACTGCAGCTTCATGGTAAATAGAACAACCCATCTGAAAATTGCGTACAAAATGGTAAAATTCATAGTTGGGAGTTATAATGAAATGTAGAGATGGCAACATAGTCTGTATTAACGTAATACAACTTGCATTAATGTATTTTTTTCTGGTCAATGTTCTCTCCATAAGTTTAGTTTTAAATATTGAAACGAACAGTTCAGCGAATTCACAACCCAACAGGAAAAAATGCTTTCTTCATAGCCAAAATGATGTCGGCCAGCCCAATAATTAAAAACAACAGAAAGATGCATTTAGAACCGACACCCCCTCATCAAAGAATCATGTTCCAAAACTGCACATATAATAAATTAGATTGATTTAATCTAACAAGCCTGAATGAAAGTATTTAAATAATAAGATTGACTGCCTTTAAATCATTTTATCTGGAGTAAAGAGCGTTTATTTCTAAACTATACTGTCATTAGCTATCAGTGGCCAATTGCAAATAATTGAGGTTCGTTAAAAAAAACTTTGGAAATATCAACAAACGCAAGAGGGGATTTTAAATGCGCACCATTAAATACAAGATTCATTGATGTTGTCACTCTTTGAGAGCAATTTTACTTTAAGAAACGCCTGGTGCAGTTATGGGTAAAGACTCTTTGTGTCGCTGTCTACCAATAGGAAAAGCAAACGCTGCAAGAGGTCTACCTCCCCTTCCTATAATATGAAACACAGCGCAGTAAAGAAGAGCATGCAAAGTCGCCGACATCTACATCATCTTGCACTGAGGGTTCGGTCAATTGAGATTTTACCTTTATCATTTTAATGTCATTTTTCTTTACCAGAAAATGTATTTGACTTCATAGAGAGCGAGTTAAAACAAAGAGATAGGACGGCATTTTGGCAGATTTACACTTGGATCAAACCCGGAACAATGGCGAAAGGGCTCAGCCGTCTGTTCTATTTTGTGTTGCCGACTTGTGACTCGGATTTAATAAGACCATAAGACCATAAGACATAGGAGTGGAAGTAAGGCCATTCGGCCCATCAAGTCCACTCCGCCATTCAATCATGGCTGATGCGCATTTCAGCTCCACTTACCAGCGTTCTCCCCGTAGCCCTTAATTCCTCGAGACAACAAGAATCTATCAATCTCGGCCTTGAAGACATTTAGCGTCCCGGCTTCCACTGCACTCCGTGGCAATGAATTCCACAGGCCCACCACTCTCTGGCTGAAGAAATGTCTCCGCATTTCTGTTCTGAAATGACCCCCTCTAATTCTAAGGCTGTGTCCACGGGTCCTAGTCTCCTCGTTTAACTGAAACAATTTCCTAGCATCCACCTTTTCCAAGCCATGTATTATTTTGTACGTCTCTATTAAGTCTCCCCTTAATCTTCTAAACTCCAACGAATACAATCCCAGTATCCTCAGCCGTTCCTCATATGTTAGACCTGTCATTCCAGGGATCATCCGTGTGAATCTCCGCTGGACACGTTCCAGTGCCAGTATGTCCTTCCTGAGGTGTGGGGACCAAAACTGGACACAGTACTCCAAATGGGGCCTAACCAGAGCTTTATAAAGTCTTAGTAGTACATCTCTGCTTTTATATTCCAACCCTCTTGAGATAAGAGACAACATTGCATTCGCTTTCTTAATCACGGACTCAACCTGCATGTTTACCTTTAGAGAATCCTGGACTAGCACTCCCAGATCCCTTTGTGCTTTGGCTTTATTAATTTTCTCACCATTTAGAAAGTAGTCTATGCTTTTATTCTTTTTGCCAAAGTGCAAGACGTCGCACTTGCTCACGTTAAATTCCATCAGCCATTTCCTGGACCACTCTCCCAACCTGTCAAGATCCTTCTGCAGCCTCCCCACTTCCTCAGTACTACCTGCCTGTCCACCTAACTTCGTATCATCGGCAAACTTCGCGAGAATGCCCCCGGTTCCCTCATCCAAATCGTTAATATATAATGCGAACAGCTGTGGCCCCAGCACCGAACCCTGCGGGACACCGCTCGTCACCGGCTGCCATTCTGAAAAAGAACCTTTTATCCCAACTCTCTGCCTTCTGTTAGACAGCCAATCCTCAATCCATCCCAGCAGCTCACCTCGAACACCATGGGCCCTCACCTTGCTCAGCAGCCTCCCGTGTGGCACCTTATCAAAGGCCTTTTGAAAGTCTAGATAGACCACATCCACTGGGTTTCCCTGGTCTAACCTACTTGTTACCTCTTCAAAAAATTCCAACAGGTTTGTCAGGCATGACCTCCCTTTACTAAATCCATGTTGACTTGTTCTAATCAGACTCTGCTCTTCCAAGAATTTAGAAACCTCATCCTTAATGATGGATTCTAGAATTTTACCAACAACCGAGGTTAAGCTGATTGGCCTATAATTTTCCATCTTTTGCCTTGATCCTTTCTTGAACAAGGGGGTTACAACAGCCATCTTCCAATCATCCGGGACCTTTCCTGACTCCAGTGACTCTGGAGTCACTAATTTTCGGTCAAATACTATACGTGATCCCCGAAGAAATCGAGCGCGGTGCTTTTGTTGGGAATATTGCGGAAGATTTGGGCCTAAGTGTTGGCGAGATGTCGTTTCGCAAATTTCGACTCGTTCCTGATGATGAAATGCAGTTACTGAAGGTGAACATGGAGAACGGTATTTTAGTTGTGGACGAGAAAATTGACAGAGAAACTCTGTGGACGAAGCGCATCCTATTTTGTTTCTCGGAATGTAGCGGTAGAAAATCCATTGGAAATGCATCGTGTCGATGTGAAAATCGGGAGCGATGGGAGTAAAATTGCAGAGCTGATGTTAGGAAACCCCTTAGACCCTGAGCAAGAGACAACATTTCACCTGACACTGACGGACATTGACGGTGGAATTCCTCGAAGATCTGGTACTGCAGAAATAGTAATTACTGTACTGGATGTAAACAATTATGTGCCAGTATTTGATAATCAGTTACACAGAGTTAGCGCATTGGAGAACATATCTAAAGGTACCTTAATCATAACATTAAATGCTGTTGACTTAGACCAGGGAACAAATGGCGAAGTAAAGTAGTATTTAACCAGCCACGTTTCTCATAGTGTGAGGGACTTGTTCAGTTTAGACTCCGCACTTGGTCATGTCAGAATTCAAGGATCACTGGACTATGAAGAGGAAAAGGTTTATCAACTTGGAGTAGAGGCTTTGGACAATGGCAAACCCGCATTGGTTGGACGCGCCGAGATTATTGTTGAATTAGTTGACGTTAATGATAACGCGCCGAAGTTAAAAATAAACTCGCTATCCATTGAAGTGCACGAAGATATTCCAAGCGGGACTGTGATCGCTATAATAAGTGCAATGGATCATGATTCCGGTGAAAATGGACAAGTGCAATGTCAGTTGCAACCAAATATCCCGTTTATTCTTCAAAAATCTGCGAACAAGCAATATAGTTTAGTCGTCAGTGAAACACTGAATCGCGAAATCTCTCCTTTCTATAACATCTCCATTTCAGCCTGGGATGCAGGGTCACCCCGTTTTTACACAAATAAAAGTATTCACATTTCGGTTTCTGATATAAATGACAATGCACCACAATTTACCCAGTCGTTATATAATGTGTTCCTGATGGAAAATAATGCTCCAGGCGCATCAATATTTGCTGTTACCGCCTTGGATCCTGATTTGGGCAAAAATAGCGAGATATCGTATTTCCTATTGGACAGTTTCATACATGTGTTTAGTGTTAACCCCGAAAGTGGGCGGATTTACGCGCTGCACTCTTTTGACTATGAAATGCAGAAAAATATTCAGGTCAAAGCTCAGGCTCAGGCTCAGGATGGTGGAACTCCCTCACTGACCAGCACTGCTCTCTTGAGTATTGTTATTCTGGACCAAAATGACAATACGCCAGCCATACTATCACCTTCAAACGACAACAGTTCGGCTGTAATTGTACCAAAGTCTGCAAGTCCCGGATACTTGGTGAGCAAAAGTTTTGCAACTGACGCAGATTCTGGACAGAACGCACGACTTTCCTACCAGCTCATAAAAGCTACTGATTAGAACATTTTTAGCATGGGATTTACTTCTGGAGAAATCAAAACAACTCGAAATTTTAGGGAGGAAGATGCTGTTAGACAGACGATTGGAGTTTTGGTCAAGGACAATGGGCAGCTGAGTCTCTCAGTATAATCTCTATTCTCTTTACAATCCAAGAAAACGTTACTGACAATAGCTATGAACAAAGAAGCGAACCTAGAAATCCTGAATTATTTTCAGATTTAAATTTTATTTTGATCACAATTTTAAGATCAACGTCCTTTATATTTCTATTAATAATACTTTTCCTGATCATTGTGAAATTCAAACAAGGCAAGGAAATTTCTTGTTTCACATCCAGAATTTGTCGCTATGGACGGAGGAATCTAACCGATGCCTCTCGTAGTAGAGCTGTTCCAAAAGCAAATTTAAATGATCTAGATTCGGCTCGAACACTGCCTATTCGGGAATCATATAATTATACAACTTGTATCTCCCCGGAATCCTCTAAGACCGATTTTTTGTTTTTAAATCCGTGTCACCCGACGTTGCCTCTGGATGAGACTAATATCCGTGACATAGAGCGATAATGTAATGAGTCAATATTTATTGCGATCAATTTGCATGTTTCTACATCTATGTGTTTTTTTTTGGAATGCTGGCTCCGTCTGTGCAAAGGTTGAGGCAGACGCAATCTTTGTGGATGCTGTATCTGAAATGCTACTTTGTGATTGCTACTAACATTAGAACATATGCCGGGCTTCTTCGAGACTTTGTTCAATTGAAGTACTGAAAATTATGATAATAACCTGTGGTGACAGGAAGAGATTACAATGGAACCTTCAATTTTCAGTATCCTGGATGCCATTTATGTATTGTAGTTTGACCATTCCTTGTCACGCAAGGACTCACATTGCTTGAATAACATCCTAGTCGCTTTAGAAATATTGCAGTATGACTAGAATTTTTCAGAACACTTTGAGGGGAATAACACATCGCTGATTGCGTAAAATTCTGAATAATTTTGAAGATAAAAAAGAACATGGAGCAGACGTCTTCTAGTTGAACCCTAACGCCTGCCTCGCCATTTAGTTTCATCACGGCAGATGAGATTACTTTGCTATAATAACTTTTCACCACCTTACGTTAGAAGAAACCTGTTACTTTGGCCATGAAATTATTCAAGACTTCTTATCCCAACATCTTTGCAAGAAGGCAATGACAAAGGCTCATTGATGCTTTTGAAGTGAGAAACAAAACAAACTTTCCCTCTTAGTTTCCTGTGGGAACACTGATTATAATTGCAATTAATTTCTCCACTATAGACGATAGCACATGGTTTGCAGTGAATAAAATAGACTAGATTGAATGACATGCACGTATGTCGCTGCTTAACCTGGAAGGTATGTCTGGAACCTTAGATGGTGAGGTGGAAGGAGAAAAATTGGAAAGTTGTGAATCGTTATTATGGCATGGGAAAGTGCTGTGCTATTCTGAGGAGGTGTTGCAAGTAGCGAAGAAGTGGACTAGCGTTTCCTACAGGAAAATCTCCCTGTGGAAGGCTGATAAGGGAGGGCAAGTGACTATTTGTCTGGTGGTGGCATCCGTTGGAGGTGACAAGTAATTTGCAAAACTAATAGAATATTTTACTTTATCACGAAAGTAACTGATAATTAAAATAAGGACGTTATGCTGCTATTGCAAAGGACATTGCTAAAACCACATCTACTGAAGTATGCATAGTATGCTACATCTTATTTGGGACCTTATTAAAGGAAGGATACAAATGTATTGAAAGCATTTCAGATAACGCATTGAAGAATAATAGCAAGAAGTCGTTGTTTGTCTCATGTGGAAAAGTTGGATAATCCAAGATTCTCTGCTGGAGTTTAGAAGAGTAAGAGGGGATTTATTTGAAATTTATAAGATCCTGAGACGGTAGATATTAGAACAGAGAACAGTATAACACAGGAACAGATACTTCAGCCCACCGTGTCTTCACCAACCATGAAGCCAAAATAAACTAGCCTCATCTACCTGCAAAATGGTCGATATCCCTCAATACACTTTATGTTGATGTTCCTGTTTAAGTGTCTCTTAGCACTGGTATTGTATCTGCTTCTATCTATCTCACCACAACTCCCCCGGCCACCATCATCACCAACCCCTCAGTCTCCAATCCAGCAGGGGATTCCAGGGACTGACTACTCTGTTAAAAAAACAAATGCCTAGCACAACTCCTTTCAACTTTCCCTCTCTCCCATTAAATATATGCCTCCTATACGAACTTTTCACCCTGGGAAAAATACACTGACTCTCCGCCCTTATACATGCCTGTCATAATTTTTTAAATAGTTCTATCATGTCGCTTCTCAGGATCTGACGCTCCAGAAAAGAAATAATCCAGGTTTGCCCAACTTCTCCTTATAGCTAATGCACTCTGATACAGGCAAAATCCCGGTAAACCTGTTTTGCACCCTCAGCAAAACCTCCACATCATTCATATAGTATGACGACTTGAATGATTTACAATTCTCCAAATATAGCTTAACTAAAGCTTTATGTAGCTGCAACATGATTTGACAACGTCTATATCCAAACGTTATTACTGATGAAGGCAAGCATGCCATACATCTTTACAATTTGATCTACTTGTGTTGCTGCTTTCAGGACGCTATTTACTTCCACCTCAAGATCTACCTGTGTATCAAAACTATTAAAAGTCCTGCCATTTACTGTATGCTTTGCTTTGGAATTTGTTCTCCCTAAATAAATGAGTTCACATTTGTCGGATTAAATTCCAGTTAATATTTCTCATTCCAAATTTTGCAACGGATCCATATCCTATTGCATCCTTTGACAAATTTCTTCACTAACCACACTTCCATCACTTTTTTAACGTTGGCTGCAAACGTACTAATCAGACCACCGGTATTCTCTTCCCAATTAATTTATCTATGCTATAAACAACAGAGGTCCTGGCACTAATCCTTTTCCAACACTACCAGTCACAGAGCTCCAGACAGAAAAAAAGCCCTCTATAACTACATTCTGTTTTCGATTGTAAAGCCAATTTTGTGTTCAACTTAGCTACCTATCCTAGATTCCATGTGACTTAACCAGCTGGACCAGCTAACACGACGAAACTTGTCAAATGTTTTAGTAAAGGTCATGTACACAGCATCCATTAACCTACACTATTATCTTTTGCAATTCCTCAAAAGGTGCAATCAAATTTGTGAGACAAGCCCTCCACCACACAACATTATGCTGACTATCCCTAATAAGTCCATTCTTTTCCAAACACAAGCAAATCCTGAACCTATGATTCTTCTCAAATAATTTCCCTGCCACTGATTAGGACTCACTGGCCTATAATTTACTTGATTATCCCTGTTGCCCGTCTTAAACAAAAGAAATACATTGCTTCTTCTCCAGTCTTCTGTAACATTGCCTGTGGCGAAAGGAAGATCGCTGTTAAGACCCTAACAATCTCCTCCCTTGCATCTTTCAGTATCCTGGAATACATCCCATCAGGTGTTCATAACCTATCCACCTTAATGTTTTTCAAGACACCCAACACGTCCTTCCTTTTAATATCGACGTGGTCTAAAACATTAGTATAAACATCCCTAATGTTATCATCAGCCACGTACTTCTCTTTGGTGAATATCTGTGCAAAGTACTCACGAAGGCCCTCACCATTTTTTTCTGGCTTCATGCACGTAAAGCATTTTTTTTTTGTTTTGCAACAATCCAGATAATAGACGTCATTGTTTAAAAATCAAGGCTCACCCATTTAAAGAGTAGAAGTTTTTTTTCTTTCTCTCTCAGAGTGATGTGAGTCTTGGAACTCTATTCTAAAGAAAGTTTAGATGTAAGGTTTTTGAAAAAGTCAAGGCTGAATGTGGATTTGAGCTTGCAGTCAGTTCATTAATGATTTGATGGAATAGCAGAGCATGATCTTGGACCTAAGCACCTTTTGCCCGAAACGTCGATTTTGCTGCTCGTTGGATGCTGCCTGAATTGCTGTGCTCTTCCAGCACCACTGATCCAGAATCTGGTTTCCAGCATCTGCAGTTATTGTTTTTACCTGTTGGACCTAAACAGTCTAGTTCTGCTCCTAGTTCGTCTGTTGCTATGTATGCTTGCATGTTATCTTGCAGTTCAGAGTTCCCAAAGTTTCGTCTCATACATAATATGTTTCCTTTATATTATTCGTACTAAAATAAACAATTTCATGTTTTCCCACATGAATATCCATTTCCCACATGTTTTCTGCTCACAAACTGTATTCTTGTCTTTTCTTAGTCTTCTTGTGTCCTCATTTCAACTTACTTTCTATCGACCTTTGTTTCATCAACAAATTTGGCAATGATATCTTCAGTGTTTTCATCCAATTCACGCAACTAATATGTAAACGTTTGAGATATTTTCATCCATTTCTATGGGGCACAATTTGTCATATATTGTCAAACTGAAAAGAAACATCCATTTATAACACCAGTCTATTTAACTTTAGCCGGCCAGTCTTCTTAGTCTGCCAGTAATGTTATCCTTTGCATCATGAGTATTCATTTTCAGCATTAACATTTGCTGTGACATTTCATCAAAAGTATTCTGAAAATCAACACACAACAATCTCCTTCAGCAATAGCACGTGTTATCTCCTTAAATAACTTCAATAGCTTGGTCAAAGAAGATTTCCTTTTCACACAACAATGTTCATTGTTTGATTGCCTTAAACTTATCGAAGTGATTTGATGTCACTTCTTGAGTTGTTGATTGCGAGACAATGTTTAGTTAAGTAGCCAGTGGTCTCCTGCGTTCTGACTTCCTACCGTTATTATTAAAGGAGTTATACTTAAAATCCATGAATAATTGGGACCATCCTTGAATCAATTCAGTTTTAAACAATTGAATCCAAAGAAACAATTATTCCACTAGCTATTGAATTTATTACTCTCGGATGAAATTCAGGATCCGGGCACCTCTTAGTTTACAGCTCCATAAAGCTACTTTTACCACTTCTCTGATAGTTGTGGTCACACTGCGTTCTCCGACATTTCCACTTAAAGATTTACATCTGTTTCTAGAACGCTATTTGTGTACAATATAATGAAGGCCGATGCAAAATACTTGCTCCATTTCCTCTCTTACCCCGAATAAGAGTGAAGAATATTTATAATTTGTCTGTGTAAATGGTCTCCAAAGTCTTTATAGCGCATTTTCACTGGTTGCCCTGTACTTCGTTTTTAATCATTCTAGACACATGAAATCTCCAGCAAGAAGACCATCGATTTATCTTTGCATTTTTAGATCTTCAAAGGTAACCGTTGAAATTGGAAACATTTAAACTCTCAAGATTAAACCCCACTCTTGAACTGCTGTGCTGCGTCTAGTGATGATAATTACTCAACAACTTTATACAGGAAAATGTCTTTGCAGGGGGAATGGTGATACATCTTGAAGTTCTCTTTTCACGGAATAAGGCTATCCGCCAAATACCTGTAACCCCACTGAATCATGGATTTGATTTATTAGATTAGATTACTTACAGTGTGGAAACAGGCCCTTCGGCCCAACAAGTCCACACCGCCCAGCCGAAGCGCAACCCACCCATACCCCTACATTTACCCCTTACCTAACACTACGGGCAACTTAGCATGGCCAATTCACCTGACCTGCACATCTTTGGACTGTGGGAGGAAACCGGAGCACCCGGAGGAAACCCACGCAGACACGGGGAGAACGTGCAAACTCCACACAGTCAGTCGCCTGAGGCGGGAATTGAACCCGGGTCTCTGGCGCTGTGAGGCAGCAGTGCTAACCACCGTGCCGCCGTGCCGCCCCCTTATCTTGTGTAAGAATATAGAACGTTGCATTACACCATTTTAACGGTATATACTGAAGCCCTTTTGCTTGGAATAGAAATCGCTGTTAATGATTAGAATGGTGAAACGGCATCATGTGAAACAAGAGTCACAATTAATGTTAGTTGCTTACAGGTAGTAATGTATGTACCTTCTCGAAAACAAGCACTGAGCTACTCGGGCTTTATCTGTATTCAGTGTTTGATAAATTCTAAACATCGCGACCTAGATGGAGAAAAGATGAATAAAACGGGCAAATCAATTAATGTATTGACTTATTTTATTAAAATTGCTAGCATTTGTCAGTAAAAGACTGAGATCTTCAGAGGGTGCAAAGCCAATTTTAGCTTGCATATTCTTAAAAATCACAAATTATGTCGAACAATTTTAACAGTGGCAAATAATAATCTGAAAGATGGTATAGTAGCAAAAGGGAAACATAGCATGAAATAATGAGAATTGGATGTTTATTGTCTGAGTTGCTACAACTTCAGGAATAGATTGAGAAGGAAAGAAGATGAAGAGTTGTGGCATTACTGTTTAAAAATACACCAAGAAGGAGGGGCATTGAGGAAAATGTGTAGAATTTATTGTAAGACTTGACAAACCAAATAGGAATGATTGCACGACTGGTCATATTCGATAGCCATAAAACTATTGAGAAACAGAGACCAGGGTAAACAATCTTCAAGAAAACATATAAATTTACATTAAACTGAGAGTGGGGTTTTCTGAGATATTAATTATGCAAATGTCGACAAAGTTAATGTTGGACTAAAACGATAACAGAACAGAAATTACTTTTGAAATGGGATCAATAGAAAGTTCATGTCTGTTAGGCTTTTTGTTCAACTAACATGGATCCATTGCTGGATCTGGTGTTGAATACTGAGGTGGACAAAACTGAACAACAACAGTTGCGTGGAACACTCTAAAGTGGTTATTAGATCACCGAGGTTATTGTAGCAAAGAACGTTAATGCATGATAGTGACATAATCTTGTTTAACAAACACCTCCCCTAACACTCCCTCACCCCATCACCACCTCGCTCCAACCATCCCCTCTCCTGCCCTTATCACGCTACAATGTTTTTGTAGTATTGGTTTATTGTCAGAATTCACAACAGTGGTAAACATTAGGTTATTAGCATTTTATTGTTTTTTTCACCGCAATCAAAGATTGATTTTATTTAAGAAAACCAAAATTGGAAGGCGCTTAGGACAGTTGTTGTAATTGACAAGATGGCCGCCTGGATGCTTTGAGCTGACACAAAATGGCGGAAAGAGGTTGGCAATTATTTGTAGCAGACGTTCACAGGCAGACTTGTGGTTTCCACACAGATTTTCTGGGTAAGATAATGAAAGGTTTTATGGGATCTTAAAAGGGTCCTGGTGAGAAGAAACATTATGGAATTTACTTGGGTTTCTGTAAACAAGCAGTTCGAAACATATAAGCATTTTAATGACTGGCATTTTTGAAAGGTCTAGCTCAGTCACAATCCTAGGTTTGTTACTTATTCAAAATTAGAAGAAAAAGCTTCTAATGATCCCACAATAATCCAGGCTGTTTGTGTAATTCTCAGTATATATTAAACATTAAAGTTGTGCTTTATAACAACTTCTGTTTAAGTACCTGTATAAGTACTGTGAAATGCAAACCACAAACATCCATGCAGAGGTGTCATTGATTTTTTTTTTTGAGTAGCCAACTGTAAACATTAAAACCAGCCCTCATCTCAATGGCAAAGAAGATGGAACAACGAATGATGTAAATAGAGAACATCTAAGAGAGCAAAAGAAGTTGGTGGGATAAACAATTGCTGCTAAGTTCAGATTCTCACATCTAATGATCTAGGGAAAAGTGACAAACAGAGATTACAAAATAAAAGGTGAAGCTGTGATTGTGTCCCCTAGTTAGTTGTGAATTCTAAACATTTTTTGAAATGTCTTGGTAACGTTGTAAATTGATTGAATTCACCCTCATCAATAAAATTCCAATTGATGCTTTCTATTAATAGAAGAAAATTAGTTATGGAAATGTTTGGATAAGAAGCAGTAAAGGATTAATTCAGGAACCAACCTCTAACTAAAACTCACTTAAAATACAAGAATCATAGGCATTTCAATTGAAACTGCAAGTCAGAATGAATGGTTGACGACTCTGGGTCCGTACTCGATGGAGTTGAGAAGGATGAGGGGGGGGGATCTAATTGAAACATATAGAATACTGAATGGCCTGGACAAATTGGATGTTGGAAAGATTCCATTGGTAGGAGAGACTAGGACTCGAGGCACAGCCTTAGAGTAAATGAAGATTTTTTATAATGAAGATTAGTAGAAACTTCTTCATGGTAAATCTATGGAATTCACTGCCATAGAAGGCTGTGGAGACCAGATCATTAAGTATATTTAAGACTGAGATAGATAGGTCCTTGATTGTCATAGAGATCATATGGGGAGAAGGTGGAGGAATGGGGATGAAGAATTTATCAGCTGTGATTGAATGGCGGAGCAGACTCGATGTGTTGAATGGCCTACTTTCTGCTCCTAGGTCTTATGGTCTTATGGCTGTTTGATCTACAAGAGTGACGTGATAAAGGGTTTATGTCCAAATTTATCAAAAATGTCACAGAATTGTAACAATTTTCTATTACAGTTGATTTTAAAAACGTATAACAACTGGTAGAAGTGAATGTCCTTTCAAACCTGCCAAACGTAAGTTGGTACAGAATTTGGAAGAGTTCTTAATGATAAGCAAGTATTTAGTTTATTGGCAAATAATGCAATGCAGCTGGAAAATATATGGGAAGGAGTATAACTGTCAGAAGAATTGTAAGGTCCCAAAGACTGGTGATGAAGATATCTGGTAAACATCATGAGGTTATGGGAAGTCCTAGGGCTGCCCATAGAGTTGGTCATCGTTGATTGTGAGTTTACTGAATTAGATGTATAAATTAGGGGGATGTGGCCAACAATGACAACGATGTTAGGGTTGGAGGATTTGAGCTATAGGGAGAGGCTGAACAGGCTATGGCTGTTTTCCCTGGAGCATCAGAGGCTGAGGGGTGACCTTATAGAGGTTTATAAAATCATGAGGGCTATGGATAGGATAAATAGACAAAGTTTTCTTTTTCCCTGGGGTGGGGAGTCCAGAGCTAGAGGGCATAGGTTTAGAGTGAGAGGGCAAAGATATAAAAGAGACCTAAGGGGCAGCTTTTTCACGCAGAGGGTGGTACAATGAGCGGCCAGAAGAAGTGATGAAAGCTGGTACAATTGCAATATTTAAGAGGCATTTGGATGGGTATATACATAGGAAGGGTTTGGAGGGATATGGGCCGGGTGCTGGAAGGTGGGACTAGATTGGGTTGGGATATCTGGTCGGCATGGACGGGTTGGACTGAAGGGTCTGTTTCCATGCTGTACATCTCTATGACTCTATAAATGATGTTTTTTAAAAAACATTTGGATAAGTGCATAAACAGGTAAAGTTTGGAAGGGTATGGGCCTAATGTAGGAATGTGGGACTAGTTTGGGAATATGGTTGGCATGGATTAGTTAGACTGAAGGGTGGAAGAGTTAATGTTCTCATTTTGCCAGTAGAGGGCAGCTTAGTCTGATTTGCTTGCGATTTTTTTCTCTTTTTTTGTGATAACTAACAGTGACGAACAGCTTTTGCAATGCGCAATAACGCATAAGTGCAAACCAAATTACTTGGGCTAACTTTGCGCACTCCCTTTTATCATCTAAAATGAATTAGCAGAGTGTTTCTGCCTTGCAGTCGGAAAATAAGCTTTAAATCTTGTCGCATAGGTACAATAGGTATAAACTATAGGTATAATAATGTACTTCCATTCAGAGAAACAGCCGTATTCTTAGCTGTTCTGTGACATCATGCAAGGCCATAGCTTTCTTTTTGCCAGAAGTAATTATGAACGTTTCTGAAATTTACCCTATTAAAAAAAAGTCTCTCATGAATTAAGAGCATAAAATACTGGAATTATTTTCTCTTTTTTTAGATAGAACGTTTGACGTGGCGAATGAAGAAGAGTTAAAATTCCGGGGCTGTTGTGATCTTTCATCAGAGCCATTGTGATGATCGTGAAATTGAGATCCAGACGTAGTTTCAACACAGTTCACAAAGAGTCTTGATCAATCAGACGCACAAATCTTGGTTGATTTATATTGAGAATGATGTTGTGACGTGGATAACACACGAACACACAGAGACACAGACACATACATACATATAACAGAAATAAAATCTCCAACTTTCATGTATAGGGGTTACAAGACAGTTTCCTCGAAAATGCGTTTATGTGTTGGGTTCCCCCTCTTGCACACTATATGTCAAGCGATGGCCTAGTACAATTCTCGCTGGACTGTTAATCCAGACGTCCAGATAACTTTCTGGAGATCTGGGTTCGAAATCAGCTGTGGCAAATGGTTGAATTCGAATTCAATAAATAAGTGGAATTAAGAATATAATGATGACCAATAATTGATTGTCAAAGCCGCCTCTGGTTTAGTACAGCCATTTATGGAAGGAAACTGCTATCCTTACTTGATCTGGCCTGCTTGGGACCCAGATCCACAACAACGTGGTTGACTCTTAACTGCCCTCTGGGCAATAAAATGTTGCCTCGCCAGCGATGCCCTCATCCGTCCAAAGATCAAAAAAAAAGTCAGTAACGACCGATTGCTCATGAATAGGTGCGTTCGTATTTGCTCAAATTTGAAAATTGATGAAAAAAGTGAAAAATATTCCTGTCCGAGAGACCTCTTCAAACTTTATTTTTCAATAAATAAAGCTCTTCGTGTACAAAATGTAGTAAACTTTTATTTGTGCGCCGCAATTCAAATCATACAAGTTGCGAAGGATTCTGCAATCGTTCTGTCTTCAGGGCACATGCTGTGATAAAATGATGATATCATGATCATGTGCCTTGTGCTATACTGATCGTATACCCATCTGGAGAGGTATATAACAAAAACAGCAAATGCTGCAGAAACACAGAAAATCTGGCAGCGCTTGTAGAGAGAAAACACAGAGGACTTATTGATTCCAGTGGCGCTTCATTAGAACATGTTGAACAGTGGATTATTGAGAAGTCTAGGTGGTAAGAGGTACCATATCATGCATGGTTGCGGATCGTTTAGATCAGCAGACAGATCAAACATTCAATTGTTAGCCTTTATCGGGAGAATTAGAGGAAGCAGACTATGATGGTACTTTAATATGTATTCGTTAGGACGTAGTTGTAGTTATGTTGTAAAACTCAGATATTTTAGTAATACAATTTGGCAAAGGAAATCCTCTGCCCTTACCAGTTCCGGGCTAAATGGGGCTCCAGTCCCATGGCAATGTGTTTGGCTCGTACCTGCACTCTGAAATGGCCGAGAATTTAGCGATATTTTCACCAAAGGATGAAAATGGTTCGATAGGTCAAGCTGTTCAGCTTTATTTCAAGCGTAGCTTCCAAATTTCAGCAGTTCCTGCCCTTTGGGTAAATTCAAATGACACTTACCAAATCTGAGGTCATGGAGCTGACATTACAATGGGTGAGATGAATGTTTCAGGTGGAAGATGACCTTTGTTGAAATTCTGTTCCTCTATCCACAGATATTATTGTACCTGCTAAGTATCTCCAATAATTTTGGTTTGCATTTCAAATGTTGAAATCTCCGTTTGTTTTTAAGTAAAATGGATAGTGTCACTTAATTTTGTTTGAACCAAAAAGGAAGATGTTGAGCTCTGACTGAATATGAAAAGTAAAATACAGAATTCTGACACAAGCCGCTCTGAGAAACATTTAACATTGTTAAAATAGTGCCGTTTTGCATTTTCGAGACATGAACGATCCATCTCGTAAAATATGCTGAACCTGTGCATTCCGCAGCTTGAATGCGCTTTGTTTAGAAGTTATCTTACAAGTATAAAAGAAAAATTTCCAAGCGATATTATTCACGTTTATTTAAAATATAAGTCGATAATAATAGCAACTTTAGCGTGAATTAGTCATGCATTATCGAAAGGCTGCCAAAGAAAATTGCCTTTCACCTAACCTGCAGTGTGGAAAGAAACTGGAGAACTCGGCGTATAACCACGCAGACACGGAAAGAACCCGCAAACGTCACCCAAAGTTGGAATCCAATCGGGTCCCTGGAGCTGAGAGGCAGCAGTGTTAACCACTGAGCCACTGTGCTGGTCATTGCTTAAAATATATGACCTTCTCATACGTATATCCCCCGGAATTTCATTGCACATTCAAATATGTGTCAAGCATTTTGAGACAAATGCGTGCTTCCGGGGAGATAAAAAATCTTGCTGCAGTTATTGGCAAAGATTATTTGCGTCGCTGCCTGCCAGTAAGCAACATTGGCTCTCTGAGATATAAAGACGCCACAATTTCTTCGCCGCTGTTATTAAACGCACTGTATAATCATAAGGAAAGGACGCAGCTCTTGCACCCCTCTCCGCGCCCCGCGCACAGCAAAAAAACTTAGAAGCTCTTAGGTCACATATTTGAATTTCTGTATAAAATATTGATCATTATATGCTAACACGACATCCAACCTAAACTGGAGCAACAATTGGGATTATTGTCATTAATTCTGATTTGAAACAAATAGAAAAAAAAATGAAGTGATAGCAGATATACTGTACAGCTTAGCATATTTCCTGCTTCTGTTCTGTTTGTCCGATATGGTTGTTTTCAACATTCTTACCAATTTTTGTAGATGTACCATAGAAAGCATTCTATTGCGGCTTGGTATGGAAATTGCTGTGCCCAGGACGGTAAGCAACTAGAAAGAGTTGTCCCTTACGCAAGTCAGCTTTCCATCTATTGGCTCAATCTGCGCTCTCCATGCTTTGGGAAGGCAGCCAACATAAGCAAAGACTCCTCCTATCCAGGTTATTATGTCTTTCAAGCTGTTCTGTCGGTCAGAAGGTACAAGAGCTTACACTCACGTAACAATAGAATCAAGACCAGCTTCTTCTGTGCTATTGTTAGATTTCTGATCAGAGCTCTCAGATTTTAAATTTGATGCTGATCTCACTATTTGTGTACCTTCTTTGCATTCGTAATATGCTTTGCTCTGCTTCCCTTATGCGCTTTGTATCGTATGATCTGCCTGCACCTCATGCAAACCGAAACTTGTCAATGCGACAACAAAAAATCAGGTCAATTTCGTTTATCGGTTTTATTGTAATTTCAAATTGGTACATCGACTGGAAACGTCAAAGTCGACTTAAGTGTAAGTAATTGGGCACTATCATTGAAGATATTTAATCGGCTTTCTGAAAAAAAGGAAATCATTTCGAGAGGTAAATGTGTAAAATGGTGCGTTATTTTTTAATGAAAGAATAGACAGAGAACTTCTTTGAATGGAAATCTCGATCTGTTCCATGTCTTTGGAAGTCTTTCGTGAACGTAATTTGGACCTTTCTCCTGTTGAAGGGGATATATTGGATACAAATGAGAACTCACTGCATTTTTTGAGCATTTTCAATGTCCATTTCTGAGTTAGTTGCACCTGGAACACGCTTCCCACGCAAAGGCATGGATAATCTTGATATTGGTTTGAAAATGATGACCATTTATTCGATTAGTTTACATGAATACTTGAGCCTCAAAATGCAGACAAGAAACAATGGCAGAATTATTCTTTGTAAAACCATTGAACCTATAATACCATCCATTCTTTGAACAGATATTCTCTGCTATAAACTGAGGTTTTCCAGGCAGGTCTTGCCAATTTCAAATTATTGCCACTCCAATAGACGTTAATTTTAATGCACGAAGGAATTCTGTACCCTCCCAAAGGGCACGTTCGTGATAAAGCTGCATTCATATTTATTTAGACGAACGTACCAACGCTGAATTCCAATATTCCTTTAGCAATTTCGGCTCATCCAAATTGCACAATTTGTTCAATTTATGTAGAGGAATTGCGAGAACAGTCTTTGTGTTACTTGCTTCTGAAATATCAAGCGATGTTGACGTTGATGCACAAACTATGGGCAACTTTCCAATTTTGGAACAGAGAATGTTATGGTTCATGTATTTGAGAATGGCAGTTGATGTGTATGGTAACGGTACAGCGGTAAGGTTGAAGTCAGTAACCAAAATGGTGCCCAAGCAAGCGGCATCAGGTCATGTGGTCACTCTAATCAGATAAACGATCGAGGTTCTGGGGCAACATTGGATGCCAAGTTCAGTCAACATCACATTCAATCTCCAAACATCTTCGCCCAATTGCTATGCATTTCCGAGGAGTGATAGCTGAGAACGTGAAGAACTGCGCAACGCAACGCATCTATTTTAGCTTGGGATATTGGATCCCCCTCTCTACCTAACACTCAGATGATTGTCGTTTCAAATTCTGATATAAATAACAATGACCTGTGCTTTGCACAGTATTCATACAATGCGCATATTATGGAAAATAAAACTTCTGCTCCTTTTTTTTCCTATTATGCTTTGAATCTTAATACAGAAGAAAAGTAATCGCCTATTCTATCAAGGGCAATATGATGCCAAATCTTTCTTGTGCTCCTTACATCACAATAAGGATATTAAAAAGCTTAGAATATCGTTGTATTTCACTCTGTTTCTTATGATGAGTGGAAAATGTTGCTGATCAAATTTCAAGCACAGTTATTCTGAAGAAATCAGAGCACCATGAAGTTTATCAAACAAGATAGTAGTAGGGTCGAAAAATACAATATCTTGATGAAGGACATTGGAGAATTTGTCAATCCTCTTAGCAAACCAGGAAAACATTGCAAATAGCTGTCCAAAACATTTTATAAAATTTTAGATGCTGAAATACCTCTGATCTAAGTGAACATTTAATGGCAGTATCTGCATTAACAAGCGTAATTTTCTTTCCAATTCTTATCATATTCGCACGAAGTTCACAACACAGAATCAGACAAGTTAATCATTGTTTTAAGTGTGTCCAATAGAAAGGCTGCAGTAGTGAGTAGAGTGGGTTCTTTCTTGATTATATGTTTTTGGAGATATGTCACTTGATGAAACTTAAAATATAAGCCATAACTATTAATTTAACCTGGGGTAGTGTTTTGTAGAGGAATACAACGGTGTTATTTTCTAGGTCTGTAGATTGTGAAGGAGCAAAAATAGTCTTTACTACAGTGACATGTACTTCTTGTCAGATGTGGGAGTTTAAAGTGAGTTTAAGGGTTACTGCGGATTATATCTGCCATAAACGCTGTTGGATGCGAATCTTATCAGATCGAATGGATCGGTTGGAGAGACAGTTAGAAGCAATGAGGAATTTGCAACAGCAACAGTATGTGATGAATGGCAGTTGTAGGAAGGGGGGAAAGTCTCAGATACAGTCACATAGATGGGTTAACTCCAGGAAAGGTAAGAGAGGTAGACACCTAGAGCAGGAGTCTTTTGTGGATATACCCATTTCAAACAGGTATGCTGTTTTGGAAAATATAGGGGGTGGTGGATTCTCAGGGGAACGTAGCATAAACAGCCAAGTTTCTGGTATTGAGACTGGCTCAAATGCAACGAGGAGTACGTTGGTTTCCAAGAGTTCAATTGTGTTAGGGGATTCTGTAGTCCGAGGTACAGACAGATGTTTCTGTGGCCAGCAGCGTTGCTTCCCTAGTGCCAGGATCTAGGATGTCTCAGAGAGAGTGCAGAATGTTCTCACGGGGGAGAGGGGCCAGCAAGAGGTCATTGTCTACATTGGAACCAACGATATATCTGAAGGGAGATTACAGAGAGTTAGGCAGAAATTTAAAAAGGAGGTCCTCAAGAGTAGTAATATCTGGATTCAATGCTACTAGCTAGTGAGGACAGGAATAGGAGGATAGAGCAGATGAATGCATTGCTGAGGAGCTGGTGTATGGGAGAAGGATTCACGTTTTAGGATCATTGGACTCTCTTTTGGAGTAGAAGTGACCTGAACAAGAAGGACGCATCGCACCTAAATTGGAAGGGGACTAATATACTGGCAGGGAAATTTGCTAGAGCTGCTCAGGAGGATTTATACTCGTAAGGTGTGTGTATGTGTGTGTGGGGAGTGGGGGGGGGGGGGGGGGGGTGGAGTGTGGCTTGGGACTCACGGAGATAGTGAGGAAAGAGATCAATCTGAGACTGGTGCAGTTGAGAACAGAAGCGAGTCAAACAGTCAGGGCAGGCAGGGACAAGTTAGGACTAATAAATTAAACTGCATTTATTTCAATGCAAGGGGCCTAACAGGGAAGGCAGATGAACTCAGGGCATGGTTAGGAACATGGGACTGGGATATCATAGCAATGACAGAAACATTGCTCAGGGATGGGCAGGACTGGCAGCTTAATGTTTCAGGATACAAATGCAACAGGAAAGACTGAAAGGGGGAATGAGAGGAGGGAGAGTGGCATTTTTGATAAGGGACAGTATTACAGCTGTGCTGAGGGAGGATATTCCCGGAAATACATCCAGCGAAGCTATTTGTGTTGAACTGGGGAATAAGAAAGGGATGATTATTGGGATTCTATTATAGACCCCCTAATAGTCAGAAGGAAATTGAGAAACAAACTTGTAAGGAGATCTTAGCTACCTGTAAGAATAATAGGGTAGTTATGGTAGGGGATTTTAACTTTCCAAACAAAGACTGGGACTGCGATAGCGTTAATGGTTTAGATGGAGAGGAGTTTGTTAAGTGCGTACAAGACAATTTTCTGATTCAGTATGTGGACGCATCTACTAGAGAAGGTGCAAAACCTGACCTACTCTTCAGAATCAAGGCAGCGCAGGTGACTGAGGTGTTAGTGCGGGAGCACTTTGGGTTCAGCGACCATAATTCTATTCGTTTTAAAATAGTGATGGAAAA
This sequence comes from Chiloscyllium plagiosum, assembly GCF_037043375.1. Classification (NCBI taxonomy): domain Eukaryota; kingdom Metazoa; phylum Chordata; class Chondrichthyes; order Orectolobiformes; family Hemiscylliidae; genus Chiloscyllium; species Chiloscyllium plagiosum. The sequence continues at coordinate 8,009,132 of NW_028270154.1, read as the reverse complement.
GGATAGACCAGGTCTAAAAGTTGAAGTTCTAAATTGGAGAAAGGCCAATTTTGACGGTATTAGGCAAGAACTTTCGAAAGCTGATTGGGGGCAGATGTTTGCAGGTAAAGGGACGGCTGGAAAATGGGAAGCCTTCAGAAATGAGATAACGAGAATCCAGAAAAAGTGTATTCCAGTTGGGGTGAAAGGAAAGGCTGGTAGGTATAGAGAATGCTGGATGACAAAAGAAATTGAGGGTTTGATTAAGAAAACGATTGAAGCATACGTCAGGTATAGACAGGATAGATCGAGTGAATCCTTCGGAGAGTATAAATATAGTAGGAGTATACTTAAGAGGGAAATCAGGAGGGCAAAAAAGGGGACATGAAATAGCTTTAGGAAATAGAATGAAGGAGAATCCAAAGGGTTTCTGTCAAATGCATTAAGGACAAAAGGGTAACTAGGGAGAGAATAATGCCCCTCAGATCAGCAAGGTGGCCTTTGTGTGGAGCCACAGAAAATTGGGGAGATACTAAATGAATATATTGCATCATTATTTGCTGTCAAAAATTATATGTAAGATATAAACTGTAAGGAAATAGATGGAGACATCTTGCAAAATGTCTATTTTACAAAGGAGGAAGTGCTGGATGTCTTTAAACGGGTAAAGGTGAATAAATCCCCAGGGCATGATCAGGTGTACCCGAAAACTCCGTGGGAAGCTAAAGAAGTGATTGCTGGACCTCTTGCTGAGATATTTGTATCATCGATAGTCACAGGTACCAGAAGACTGGAGGTTGGCAAACGTGGTGCCACTGTTTAGGAAGGGTGGCAAGGACAAGCCAGGGAAATGGAGATCAGTGAGCCTGAACTCGGTGGTGGACAAGTTGTTGGAGGGAATCCTGAGGGACAGGATGTACATGTATTTAGAAAGGCAAGGACTGATTAGTCATAGTCAACATGGCTTTGGGCGTAGGAAATCATGTCTCACAAACTTGATAGAGTTTTTTGAAGAAGTAACAAAGAGGATTGATGAGGGTAGAACGGAAGATGTGATCTATATGAACTTCAGTAAGGCATTCGACAAGGTTCCCCATGGGAAACTGGTGACCAAGGTTAGAACTCATGGAATACAGGGAGAACTAGCCATTTGAATACAGAATTGGCTGAAAGGTAGAAGACAGAGGTTGGTGGTGGAGGGTTGTTTTTTCAGACTGGAGGCCTGTGATCAGTGGAGTGCCACAAGGATCGGTGCTGGGTCCTCTACTTTTTGTCATTTATATAAATGATTTGGATGCGAGCATAAGAGGTACAGTTAGTATGTTTGCAGATGACACCAAAATTGGTGGATAGCGAAGAGGGTTACCTCACATTACAACAGAATCTTGACCAGATGGGCCAATGGGCTGAGAAGTGGCAGATGGAGTTTAATTCAAATAAATGCGATATGTTTCACTTTGGGAAAGCAAATCTTAGCAGGACTTATACACGTAATGGTAAGGTCCTAGGGAGTGTTGCTGAACAAAAAGACCTTGGAGTGCAGGTTCATAGCTCCTTGCAAATGGAGTCGCAGGCAGATAGGATAGTGAAGAAGGCGTTTGGTATGCTTTCCTTTATTGCTCAGAGTGTTGAGTACAGGTGTTGGGAGGTCATGTTGCGGCTGTATAGGACAATGGTTAAGCCACTGTTGGAATATTGCGTGCAATTCTGGTCTCCTTCATATCAGAAAGATGTTGTGAAACGTGAAAGGCTTCAGAAAAGATTTACAAGTATGTTGCCAGGGTTGGAGGATTTGAGATATAGGGAGAGGTTGAACAGGCTGGGACTTTTTTACCTGGAGTGTTGGAGGCTGGGTGTTGACCCTATCGAAGTTTACAAAATTATGCGGGGCATGGATAGGGTAAATACACAAAGTATTTTCCCTGGGGTTGGGCAGTCCAAAATTAGAGGGCACAGGTATATGGGAGATAATCATGTAAACAATTGACACGAATAGTGAAATTAATCTCACTTTCAGCAAAAAATAAAAACAGGATATTGTGAATGTTGGAAATCTAATATGTGAAAAAAACCCAGAGCAACCTGGAGAAACACGGCAGATCTGGCAGCGTCAGTGGAGGAGAACAATGCATAGGATCAGCATCACTAACTATACTAAATCTCACCAACAGCCTTTTCAAGCATTATTTTCTTTGCAAGCAAAAAGCATGCCCAGTGAGGCCAGGTTTGGGTTCTGCCAGAGCCTCTCATTCACTTTCCTCATTAGAGCCTTTGTTTAAATATGGACAAAATAGCTGAACTCGAGAGGTGAGATGAGAGGGTCAGCGCTTGACGTCAAGTTCACATTCGACCAAGTGTAGCATCGAGGTGACCTAGCAAAAAGGAATCAATAGTTGTCAGGGATGAACCCTCTAGTGGTTTGAGCCATGCCTGGCACATAAGGATATTGCTGTTGATGAAAGAAGGTCACCTCAACTCCAAGACATCTCCTCATGGAGTATCCAGGAGTAAACCATATTCAGCTGCTTTATCAATAATCTTCCGTCCAGCATAATATAAGAAGAGGGAGCATTTTCTGGAGATTGCAGAATGCTCAGAACAGTTCCTGACTCCTCAGTTAAGGAAGCAGTCTGTGCTGAAATTCAGCATGATCCAGATAGTATCGGTGCCTTGTCTGATAAGGGGCATGCAGCATTTGCACCACACAAATGTCAGCCAATGACCATTACCAATCTAACAATCAGTCTTTGACATTCAGTAGTGTTACTATCAGTGATTTCCCAATCATTAGCATCCTTCGGTTTACAATTGACTAGAAACTTAACGTGACTCGTCACATAAACACCATTGTTTCAAGAGTAGGTCAGAAACTAGGAATGCTGCGACAAGTAACTCACCTTATGAGCCCCAAAACCTGTTCACCCTCTATAAGGCGCAATCGGGAATGTTGTGGAATACTCCACATTTGTCTGAATGATTGCAGCTCCAACAACATTAAAGAAGCTTGACACCATGCAGGTCAGATGAACCCGTCCTACTGGCACTACATTCACAAGCATCCCAATCTCCATTACTGACACTCTAGTGGTAGTATGAAATACCTATTAGCTGCATTGCAGAAATTCACAAAAGATCCATAAATGCACCTTTCATACCCATGACCATTTACATATAGAGGATCAAGGGTAGCAGATGCATGAACAACCAACAACTACAATTTTCTCTCCAAGCCGCTCATCATACTAACTTGGAAATATGCTGGGTTTTTTTCACTGTCGCTGGGTCAAAATACTGGAATTCCCTATCTCCTGGTATTGTGTGTCAACTCGCAGCACATGGACTGGAGATTTTCAATTAGGCAACTATTTATATACAATAAATGCTGGCCATTCAGCGATGTCATATCACACGAGTGACTTAAAAATGCTTGACAAATGATTATGCACAGTTTAGATCAGAGTGGTGCTGGAAAAGCACAGCAGGGCAGGCAGCATCCGAGGAGCAGGAAAATCAAAGTTTCGAACAAATGCCCTTCATCAGATGCTGCCTGACCTGCTGTGCTTTTCCAGCATCACTCTGATCGAAACTCAGGTTTCCAGCATCTGCAGTCCTCTCTTTTGCCTAAACGATTATCCACAAATTAGTAACAGGTGTGGAAAGGATATGTGCGGTGAGTAGTGACGTTATGGAAGAGAATTCGACAGGTAATATCGCTGAATTATTACCTGAACATTTTGGGAAAGGTAAAATAAAAATCTTTGAGAAAAAATGCATAGCATAACGATCAGTGATAGAGAAAATGATTATGATTCTTGGGGCAATGACAACAATTATTGGGAAGTAGAACTGGACTGTTGGGGAGGTATTGATCAGATCAATGCCAGGACAAATGCTTTTGAGAATTGTATAACTAGAGAGGTGGAAAAGGCTATAAACACAATGATGAGGGAAATGTTCATATGAGAGGAGATGTATTCAAGTTGGCGGCAAAACGTTCTAAATGCAGTCGTGCCTTTATGGGTGGAATTGAGAAACCGTAAATCAATCAAAACAATAAAATATGTCATATATAGACCACCTGGAAGCAGCTAACAAGTGTTATATTGTATAAATACTGACATTAGGCAACAATATAACAATGGCAATATAGCATTAAAGGGAGATTTTAATCTTCACATAGACTGGGAGAGATAGACATGCATCTGCCAGATCGTTTGTGAAATTTAGAGTATATCTGGGATAGTTTCCTGTAGCAATATGCCTTGGCTGTGACGAGGGAGCAAATGGCATTCGATCTCATAATGAACAATGCACTTGATTGAATTAGCTGCTTACTTCTTCGTGAGCACTTCTCAAATGTAGATCATAACATGATCAAATTTCATGTAGAATTTGTAAGAGATAAGTGTGACGATGCTGCACCTTTAACAAGGTTATATTGTCCTTTTCTTTCAAAAGTGTTTGTAAAGGAAGTGGTTCCGATTTGTCTGAGATACGGTCACCGGATCTGAAACATTACCTGTGATTGCTCTTCACAGATGCTGCCAGACCTGATATCTTTTCCAGCACCTTTTGGTTTTGTTTCTATTTACAGCTTCCGCAGTTCTTCCAATTTCTCTTCTTTTCCTCGATATGAACTACCAACTGAGATGCAATCTGATGAATATCCTAATTTATATCAAGATGTTTCCAGGACATTATTTGTAAATTGGATACCAAACAATTGAAGCTAACTGATTAGAATCCATAAACAAAGGGAGCCTTTGGAGTTTGCTATTAGATTCTCACAACAATGTTTAAGGCAAGTTGTGACCAATACCAACAGGACTTGGAAAAAGATTAGACTTGCAATTTGATAATAAAGGTTCCCTAAATGCAGCTACTTGGTTTACTCCACTTGAATTGACTTAGAGTAATTCGATTTGAGATTCAGTAAAAAATTATTCAGAACACAATTTGAAAGAAAAGAAAAAATTGTCCACGTGTCAGACCTTTCTGACAAAGTCACACATTAGAGATCAATCGGGAAACTAGGACACTACGGTTGGGATGGTTTACACCTGAAATATTCTGAGATCAGTATTCCAGTGCATCACATAGCTGGAAAAGTAGGGACAATTTTACGCTCATAACGGGTTCAACAGTCCCAGAGAGCGGCGGGAGCTGGGCGGAAGTGAAGTCGGAGCGCAGAGCTGGTCGGGAAGGTAAGTGATTTGTTATTTAATAACTTACCTCGACGCCAACGGTCTTTTTGCAGCAGAGAGCGGCGGGAGCTGGACGGAAGTGAAGTAGGAGCGCAGAGCTGGTCGGGAAGGTAAGTGATTGTTATTTAAGAACTTACCTCGACGCCAACGGTCTTTTTGCAGCAGATAGCGGCGGGAGCTGGGCGGAAGTGAAGTCGGAGCGCAGAGCTTGTCGGGAAGCTAAGTGATTGTTATTTGAGTGGAGAATGGAATCCGAGACACTACACATGTAGTGTCTCCCACCCTCCCTCCTCCTCTAACTTAAAAAAAAGAGACTCAGTCGGCTGAGCAGGTAAGCTACTTAGTGTTCTTGTTTTGGAGACTAAATGCAAGAGTTATGGCAGCTCAGGCAGTGAAATGTTCCTCATGCAGGATGTTTGAGGTAGGGGTGACCACCGATGCTCCTGCCGACTTAATCTGCAGGAAGTGCAGCCAGCTCCAGCTCCTCACAGACCGCGTTAGGGAACTGGAGCTGGAGTTGGATGAACTGAGAATTATTCGAGAGGCTGAGAGGGTGATAGATAGAAGCTAATTACACCAGAGAACAGAGCTAGCTGGGTAACAGTTCTTTTTAAAGTTTTTGCCTAAAACTGTCAAAATTAACCTTCCTCCAATTTCGAGCTTCCACTTTTAGAATTGATCTATTCTTTTCCATCACTATTGTAAAAATAATAGAATTATGGTCGCTGAACCCAAAGTCCTCCCCCGCTGACACCTCAGTCATCTGTCCTGCCTTATTTCCCAGGAGTAGGTCAACTTTTGCACCTTCTCTAATAGGTACTTCCAAGTATTGAAACAGAATATTTTCTTGTACACACTTAACAAATTCCTCTCCATCTCAACCCTTAGCGCTATGGCAGTCCCAGTCTATGTTTGGAAAGGTAAAATTCTCGACCATAACCACCCTATTATTCTTATAGATAACTGAGGTGATTGATCCTCAACAAGAGCAGCCATCTCCGTTTTTTCTCACTGTGACACAAATACATGGTGCACTTTTTTTATGCTGTTTCCTATTTGTTCCGTTTATTATACTTGTCAAACATGGCCTGCACGCTCAACTCAATTCCGATATTCACCTTTTTTCTCTCTTTTGGACAAAGTTCTCCATGATAGAGTCAGCAGCGTTATAACCCCAACGTCATAAAACCGAATACCATTATGCAGTTTGTTATTGAGCAAGTGCTGCTCTATAGCTTTGGCCGGGACCTCTGTCCTCGCACTGCAGGAGATCGACAGTGGCTTCGATCTTTCGTGTTTTGTTCATAGTCAGACTTGCCCATAGTACAATTTGAACTGAGCACTTATCAGTTCCAGGACAACGTTTAGTCCCCTGTGCCCTTCCCTTCTGTACACAGTGCACAATATTCAATCTCCCTCACACATGATATATTAAATCCTTACCGGGTCGCTAAGTCATATCCTGACGTCAATTCGAATCTGTCCACCAGCAGACGACTGTAAAGATAGCAAAACCTCCGCGCTTTTTGTCACCATGCACTCATCATGTGCCCAATAATACCTCATTTTAATTAGTTAACGTGCTTTGTTTTGAAATACACGTATTTACGTCGGAAACTTCGCAGCCTCACCACTGATACTTTTCACTCGCGAAGCCCAAAAATGTCCTTCGTACAAGTTGGATAATATTCCAGTCCTGTTTCCAAGGCACTGTTTACTGCCCGGTGACATTCCCTTGTGTACACAGTGCATAATATTCAATCTCTCTCACACGTGATATTGATAACATTTCTCACGAGAGGAACACATTCTCTCCCATTTTTCGAAGTTGCCACCTTTTCTCTCATCGCCGACAATGATTTTCGCCTGCCAAGAAGATGACTGCCCATTTTCTTTCACTCCCTGCGCATCTGAAACAGGTCACCACGAAAAAATGCAACTTTCCCCTAACACCTGCAACCTTCCTCTGCCCAACATGCAACACTGCTGTCGTTTTTGATATTGCTGTTCAGGAATAAGACTTCTGGAATGTATGAGATAGAGATGGGATAGAGCGGTGAGAGGTTTGGGGGAGAATGGGACTTGTGGTGTAGGTGGCACTTTGGTAAAATTTATCGGGAGAAATGGAGAGGTGGCTGCTAAGAGTGGAGTGAGTGCATTCCGCGGGCGGTGGGATGGGGAGGGGGGGAGGGTGCGTGGTGGCAGGTGTATATCGCGGGAGATTGGTGACAAGTGCGCTATGACATTGGAGGCCATGAGACTTCAGCTGATGCAGTTCGCTTTGCATTCCGCAGTACGCTTCACATCCGCCAAAGGAAATATGAAAGAAAATTCGTGTTATTTTAAAGAAAGAAAAATACGAATAATTGTCGGAGAAATAGTCTTCGTGGATGCAGCTATCTAAACCGTTTGGCCCTTAAGAAATCAGACTGCACACCGGTCGAGCAAAATCATCGACTAAATATTGAAAAGCTTCGCATAAGTACGTGAATGTATGTTTGAGGTGGGTCTCCCTTTGCAACTGCAGGCGCATGGACGACATTTGAGACATTCGTCACTGCATTGTATACTTTACAGATCACTTGCTAAATCTAAGCTGGAGGATATTGTCCTGGTTAGAACTGGATACTTTAGGAACCCTTTAGTACAGTATGATGCTTATGAGGACTTTTGCACGACACAACTCGGAATGTGGTTTGCGTTTTATTGAAATGTAGCAGAAGCGGGCTTGCCCACCTCAGGGCAGGTATGCGTAGGGGAAAACCTACGCGAAATATTTGAGATTATATGCTGTTTTTAATAAGGAAAGTGGAAACAAATGTTTTGTTTCGTGAGTGGCGATTTAACCGAAGGCAGTTTTTTTTTAATTGTCAAAGGATTATGCTGTGTTTTAGCCATCGGGATTTGCGAACCTGAACAAATTACCTAAACAAGTGATGGAATCAAATTATATTAACTGTTACAAAGCAATTCATTATACATTTAATTGGAACGATTTTATAGGTCTATTGAGGAATAGGGCATGGGAATCAACTGGACAGTTTTCTCATAAAGTGCCCACTTGGGTATCTGTTAATGTGTCATTATGTACCTTTAAGATCTGTTTTATTAATTATTCCTTTTAATTCGGATTGGAAATGTACTATTGTTCTCTGCAGATATTAAGAAATAAACCAAAACCCAGACTGAGTTTCTCTGACAATGAGGAAGTCATGAAAGCAATGTTAAATATGCGAATAAATCATGTGAAAACTGTATTGTAAACAGCGTTTGGAAAAACGTAATTGAGACGATTTGTCTCGATATACTTTTTGCTTGTATCCGTCATGGCATATCTCATTATTTTAATTATATATCATTAGAAAGAAGCCATTACTTGTGTGAAGTGTTTGACAGTCAGAAAAGTTGTCAAAGTTACATGTAAAGGGGGACAAATAGTCAATGGTAGTCGTACCCTTTTAAAGTGATTTTAAATAAGTAAATGAATATATTAGTAGCATACTTTTTTTCCCCAGAAGTAGATGGTATTTATGTTGTGCAAGATTAATTAAAAATTATCTATGTCCTGAAACAGCCTCGCTTTAAATGCTTGAATTGGGCTGGACTCTGCGTGACGCTTCGTACCAATAGAAAGCACGGTTGCTCCGAGAGATCTACCCTCCTTCATCTCTGATCGGACTCGAGCAAGAAGACAAAGGACCTCTGCAGCTAAATATTGCGGCGTTATTCTGCAAGGCGGAGGTTGAATATTCACGTTTGTTTTCAACTTTGACATCGCTACTTGCAGTTATTATGGCTTCTCATAAAAATAACTGAGTGCAAACGGTTCAAGACAAATTTCTATTCCGTGTATACATCGATTCAGCAATAAAATAGCATGGCAGAAGGACGGAGCTTAGCATCGCGCACCCTGCTTTGTTTACTTCGCTTATTTTTCGTCACTGATATTGTTTTGGGGCAAATTCAATATTCAATTCCGGAGGAACTAGAGCATGGAGCTTTCGTGGGGAATATTGCCGAAGATTTAAAGTTAAGTATTAGGAGACTGGTCACTCGCAAATTTCGTCTCGTCACTGATGAGACGAGTAAATACTTCGATGTCGACTTAGAAAATGGGATTTTATTTGTTTCTGAAATAATAGAAAGAGAACAAATTTGTGGGCATATTTCAACCTGCGTAATTTCATTTGAAGTTGTGATGGAAAATCCTTTGGAAATATATAGCGTTGACGTGGAGGTGAGAGATATAAATGACAATTCACCTACATTTGTAAAGGACAAGATTTTCGTGGAAATCGCAGAGTCATTTGCCCCAGGAGCGCGCTTTCCTCTGGAGGGCGCACAAGATTTGGATGTAGGCAGCAATTCTGTCAGCGCTTACCGGATCAGTTCGAATGAATACTTCGGTCTCAACACACAGACCCGAAGTGACGGCAGTATAGTTGTTGAGTTGTTATTAGAGAGGTCTTTGGACCGAGAAAAAGATTCGACATTTCATCTTGTACTGACGGCGATGGACGGTGGCATTCCGGAGCAATCGGGTACAGCCGAAATAATAGTTACAGTTCTGGATGCGAATGACAACGCGCCTGTGTTCGAACACGAAAAGTATGAAGTCAGCTTGCTCGAGAATGTCCCGCAAGGCTTTTTGGTCATCCAGCTCAAAGCGAATGATGCAGATGAAGGGACGAATGCTGAGGTACAATATTTTTTCAACACACATACATCTCAAAGGGTGCGTCAGCTGTTCAGGCTGAACGCTGAAAGTGGAGAAATTGAAGTTCAAGGTGTTCTAGACTTTGAAGAGTCAATTGTTTACGAAATTGAAGTACAAGCTGCAGATAAAGGCGCGTTATCACTGGCGGGACACACTCAAGTCCGGGTCACATTAATTGATGTCAATGACAACACGCCCGAAGTTAAAGTGACCTCCGTATCCAATGCAATCCCTGAAGATGCGGCGTTAGGTACGACAATAGCTTTAATTAGTGTAACGGATAGAGATACTGGAGACAATGGGCGAGTTGATTGTCAAGTGCTTACGGGCAGTCCTTTTAAACTCCAAGAATCTCTGAAGAGCCAGTATAAGTTAATTACAAATGGCATACTAGATCGTGAAATGGTTCCTTTGTACAATGTGACTATTATTGCTTGGGACGCTGGGATTCCACCTCTTTACACAAATAAAACTATTGTGGTGTTCGTAACAGATATAAATGACAATACGCCGAGGTTTACGCAGTCTTTATATACTGTATACGTGAAAGAGAACAATGCTCGGGGTATTTCATTCTTTACAGTTACGGCTTTGGATCCCGATTTTGGACAAAATTCGCGCGTATCCTATTCTATTCTGGGTAACCAATACGAAGATTTTTCAGTTCCAATTTATATTGATATTAATTCCAACGATGGAAGCATCTATGCGCTACGTTCTTTTGACTATGAACAAACAAAAAGCTTTCAAATTCGCGTGCAAGCAACGGATAATGGAATTCCTAAACTGAGTAGTAGCACTACTGTTACTGTGACTGTTCTCGATGAAAACGACAATGCCCCCGTAATCATTTCTCCTATAACGAGAAATGGTTCGGCGACGTTGCAAAAGGTACCTCAATCAGCATTTCCGGGATATTTAGTTACCAAGATAATCGCGTCTGATGCAGATTCTGGCCAGAATGCACGACTTTCCTTTCAATTACTTGGAGCTACAGACAGTAGTCTAGTCAGTTTAGGGCCTCAATCTGGGGAAATCAAGTTAGCTCGGCCACTTACTGATAAAGATCTCACTACACAACGTCTGAATATCCTCGTGCAGGACAACGGAGAGCCAAACCTTTCGAGCAAAGCATCCTTATTTTTTTCAATAATGAGCAGCGCTAATGAAACATTCGTTGAATCGCGTGATTTCCTTAAGAAAACCGAGTACTTTTCAGATCTTAATTTCTATTTAATAATTACTTTGGGGACAATTTCCTTGATATTTTTTGTGGCAATTATCATCCTTTTTGTCGTTAAATTGCGTCAAGGTACACACGTTCGTGATTCCAATTCTAAGTTTTGTTGCGCGGGTTCAAATTCTTTGGATAGCCGTAATCAGAGGCAGTCTCCAGGAGAATATCTGAACTATCTTGGAAAAAAACAAACGATCTCTGTTCGTAATCGCCAGGACTATAGGATGTATTTATCCCCAAATGCACAGGGAACTGACTTTTTGTTCATTAAACCCTACGATGCAACTTTGCCCTGCAGTGAAGTGAATGAAAATACTATCAACACCTCGACAGAGCACGCTGACGAAACAATTACGTTGAACGATAGATATCGCAAAGGGGAACAGTTAAACGTACGTGGCCAAGATTGATGCAAATGTGAGTTTAGTTTTCAATACCTGCTGCGTTTTCTAAGAATTTCAAAAGACTTCAGAAGTTCGAAACCTCGGGCTATTTTCCAAGGTCTACTCCACAATGATTCAGATGCCATTCATGTCTTCCCTTATTTCTTCTTTTAATTGAACTTATGACGGTAGCGTTCTTGTTGTTTTTAACAGGATTAAATTAATATCTCTCAATCGTACTTTAACATTGTTCACTAGTATGAATCAACTAACATATTTCATTTTCTGACATTTTCCTCTTTGCCAAAACGCACAGGGTTAAGTTTTCAACATGTTCTGTGCGTAAAGGTGATGCTGAACATCGTCATGCTATCATGCTATCTTTTTTTTCGCTGATAGCAATGTTACCAGAATGTAGGTTTTGTTCAAAGGAACCGAGAGAACACCCGATCGTTTCAATAGAGAACAGTGGAAGATAATATTGAGTACACACTGTGTCCAGTAGGAAAGAGTAAGTAATATGCACATATGGCTGGTCATCTTTGGACTATCCATGCCACTGCCAGGAATCGAAAAGGCAGCGAATGGAGGCGGGTTGGGCCAGGGCCATTTGCGATAGATTCATTGGCAGTCCCGGTTTAGTCAATGCATCTGGAGAGTGTTCCGCCCGACTATACTCTAAGTGAAAGCAAATGCATCCGCTAGCTGATCCTGAACCATATGCCAGGTGTAACTTTTCTCGGAATCCGTGTTGCACACTCCACTGAACAGTGCCCCCTCCCTCCCCCCAAATAAAAACACGCAGTAGAATTAGACTTGTATATTAAAGGGATATTCATGTTTTATAAAATTAGGACGCAACCTCAGAAAGGCCCAAAAGGATAAGCAGTATAACTGACACCCATAGATTTCGTTGAAATGTTCGTGTGAAAACTAAACTTGCGATGTTTTTTTCGAGGAGTATAGCTTCTTTCCCAATGGCTAATTGAAAAGAAAATACATGAAAAACTCGAAAATTATTCAATATTTCTCGCTAAATTTCGTACAAAATTAATGCAGTGAAATGTGCCTCATCGCTAATCCATTGTTCACAGTGGGGTGAACTGTGCATAATGGGAAAAAAAGCCCAGTGATATTAATTTGACTCCCTTGGTCAACCTTTTGAACTTAAATATCATGGTCAATATACATCAGTTCTGACAGACTCCTGTTATAGTTATATCAGCGCACCTTTAAAACGGTGTGGAATTTTACATTTTCACTGGCATTTGAGATGGATTGCAAGCATTGCAACCTAAACACATATTGTACTTTGGGACAAGTAGATTTGGCTTACTATGCTGGTATTCCAATATAACATGCTCCAAACAACGAAGATAAGAAATACTTATTATAGTGAATTAATCAAATTATGAACTACATTTTGTCTATTCAATAGTTATGAAACAATAGAAATCAATATTGATAAATAATTGTATTAATATTCCTTATGGATTTTTTTTTCTATGCATTAGTGGGATTGGATTGCAGTAGTTGCATGTCAATTCGATCAATTGGAAGTTTTATTGTCTGTTTCCCTATCATATAGAACTAACAGGTTATATCTGTGCACTTCTATTAATATTCTCCATGCATTATTTACGCTAAAGTTGAAATGCTTTATCTTTCATACTACAGAATATAACAACAACATTTGGACAATGACAGAGTTCACTGGATTTCCCAAATGATTAATAGCAAACCATCGATGCCATTGCAACAACGTTGAACTAATGACTTCCATATATGTGTCATTGAAGGATTTCTTTTTAATGGCTCCATTACCCAGCATGGTTCCAACGATATTAAGACTTTTCACAAATTGTAATGTGAAAATTAATTGTTATTTACCTGTGTGTTTTTTTGTTAGATGATATATAAACGTTTGAGTTCACAATTATTTTTGAATTGCTTGGATCAAATAAACTACTGAAATAATCAGTAGTGTGCAAAACGGATATGTTCTTAATTATTGTACGATGTTTTGAAGAAACTTGCATTTTGTATCCTATAAATGTCTTAACCATTCACCGATATACATACTTAATTTATCCGTCTGAATGTTATGCATGAAATGATGCAACATGCAGCCAGCAATACAATCACCAGTGATACAAAAGGCATATTAAAGACATACTTGGTTAGGTTTGATGAAGAACAATTCTCATCACAGATGCTCTTACGTGCTAATTTATGAGATTTCTTTATTATTATTCACTCGTGGAACGTGTGCATTGCTGACTCGGTCAGCATTTATTGTCTCTTACCAGATGCCATTGAGTGGGTGATGGTGAGATGCTAATTTATAAACTTTTTGCGGTCGTGAAAACAGATTTATTTTGCGAGATAGCGACTATAACAACTATTAATTACTATATTTCATTATTTACATTAAACAGAATTCTGATTTTTTTGTGGCAACGTTTAAAAGCATGACGATTTTACATCCAAAAGTATTCAACAGGTATGAATTACGTAATGAAGATGCTAGTCGACAAATATGTATAAACATGCAAAGAAATGAACTAGGAGCAGAAATAAGCTGTTAAGCCATTCTCAGCGAGCTCTTGCACATTTAAAAAATTAGGGAGAGTTATCCTTGGTATTAATAGAAATGAATATAGTCAATAAAGTTAAATTAATGTCGATTGTCAAGATCTGACTTTTTAAAAAGTGTTTTAGAAACTAATCAGAGTTGCAAATTTGCTAGAGGCCAGTGTGATGGTACAAGAATGGAAATGGGATTAGGACAGTAAGATCTTTGTTGACGACAGGTAATAGGCTGAACAAACCCCTTCTGTAGTCTAAACGTCTTCCAGTCCATGAGAGTGTCAGCATTTGTGGAGAGATGAAATTTGTTAACATTTTGAGTCCAACAGGACAATTCTTCATAACTGAAGAGGGCTGGAAAATGATGTTTTTACACTGTCGCCAAAGACTTGTTGTAGCAATTGGAGGAGATGGTGAGGGTGCTGAGAGCAAAGTACATAGGATTTATTAGTTGTACGGTTGCCACCCATGCTCTTGCTCCTCCTCGCCCTTGTGAGTGTCATAAAGAAAACATAATTTTCCATCCCACTTTCATTCTGAAGTTGAGTCACATTGAACACAAAAAAATTAACACCGTTTCTCTTTTCATACGTGATGTTAGAATTGCCGAGTTTCTCTCGCACCTTCTGATTTTTTAAGAAAATTAATCACTTTGCTTGGCTTGATCCTTTGGATGCAATCAGCTCTGGAAGTGAAGCAGGTGGCATTTCTCATTAAATTATGTTTTAAAATGTTAGACCTTGAATAATCTACCTCACCAGTACATATTCAGAAAACAGAACACGGGATTAAATTGTATTCTTTGCTTCCAAACTCGTACTTTGTTTTCTTTAAACACTTTTGGAATGGCAGGACAATCCGATGAGGGGATATTGGATACTGGCTCTGTGCCCATTAGAATTTGGGGAAATGTGAGATGATCAGAGTATTTCCTAGGCTGGCTATAAGAAGGATGTTTTTCTTTTATGGCTACAAAACATTAAGATATAGTTTCAGAATAAGTGGTCTCCCTCCCCAGAAGTACACGAATGATAGTTTTATAATTCTTTCGTGGAGTCACCAGAATCTTTTTCCACAGAACAAAATAAGAAATTTCGTTGTGAAATTAATTCCATGTGCAAGCAGACGGGGTTTTGAAAGATGAAGGAATCGAAAGCTATGAGTAGACAAGAAATAGGGCTGAAATCACAACTGGATCAGCTAGGAACATATGTACCGTTGTTGCATTTGGGTTGAAGGATTAGTAGGTTGTCGAATCCTAACCTGTGACCCAATTAAGCTGTGTTGTTATTGTTACATTTTAGTTTACCGAACAGTATGCAGTTATAGAGTTATAGAGGCACAGAGTCTTACACCTCAGAGAGAAACACTTTGGCCTAAACTGTTCCATGCCGAAGAAAATGTCTATCTAGGCTAATCCTATTTCCTTGCAGTTGGCCCAGATCCTTCGAAACCTTTCTTATTCATGCATTTGCCCAAATACCATCAAACTGTTGTTAATGTTTCCGCCTCAACCACTTCTCATGGCGCCTCATTCTGTATGTGTACCACCTTCTATGTAAAAGCATTGCCCCTCAGGTTTCCATTTATTCTTTCCCCCTTACCCTAAACTGGTGGCCTCTAGTTCTCGATTCCACAAATCTGCATAAAAGATTGAGTGCATTCACCTTATCTATGCCTCTTATGATCATATAAACGTCGATGAGATCCACACCTTCACCCCATTCCAGTCTCCTGCGCTCTAAAGCAAAGAGTCCTAAATTGTCCCATTTAAATAACTCAGATCGAGTAGACAGGATTCTTAAGTGCGAGGATGAGCAGCCAGAAGTCGTGGTACATATCAGTACCAATGTCATAGCTAGGAAAAGGGATGAGGACTTGAAAAGTGGATATAGCGAGTTAGGATGCACGATAAAAGGCAGGACGAGCAGAGTAATTATCTCAGGACTGCTATTGGTGCCATGGGCTAGTGAGGCTAGGAGCAGAGAGTAAGTGCAACTGAACATGTGGCTGCACAGTTGTTGTAGGAGGGAGGGCTCCAGATATATGGATCGTTGGGTTACCTTACGTGGAAAATGGGACCTGTACTAGGGCGACAGGTTGCACCTGAAGGGGAGAGGCACCAATATCCTGGGCAGGAGGTTTGCTAGAGCTCTTCGGGAGGGTTTAAACTGATTTGTCAGTTGGGATAGGAACTGGAGCTACGGATCAGAAAATGGGGCAACTGGTAAACAGGCAAGTAAAGCGTGCAGAGAGTCTGAGAGGAAGGATACACAGTTGATATGGTTAAGTTGTAATCAGTATGTTGAGTTGATGTGTGTCTATTTTAACGCAAGAACTGTCAGAAATAAGGATAATGAACTTTGAGCATGGATCAGTACTTGGAACTATGACCTTGTCGCCATTATGGAGACTTGGATATCACAGGCTCAGGGTGGTTGTTGGATGTTCAGGGGTTTAAATGTTTCAAAAGGAATAGGGAGTGAGCAAAAAGGGGTGGGGGAGTGGCATAGCTAATCAGGGAGAGTATCACAGCTGCAGAAAAGGATGTCATCAAGGAGGATTTGTCTACTGACTGGAAGTCAGAAATAGGAATGGAGCAGATACTATATTGAGCGTTTTCTATAGAACCCCAGAAGTGCAGAAGTAACGGGGAAGTTGTCATGGGTGACTTCAACTTACCTAATATTGATTAGAACCTCCTTCGTGCAAATAGTTTGGACGATCAGACTTTCTCAGGTGTGTCCAGAATGGCAGCCTGACTCAATATGTAGATAGGCCGACTGGAAGGGAGGTGATATTGGATTTAGTGCTTGGCAATGAACCAGATCAGGTGTCAGATTTCTTAGTGGCAAAACATTTCGGTAATATTAATCAGAACTCCATGGCCTTTATTATAGTTATGGGGAGGGATAGGAGCAGGTGGTATGGGAAAATGTTTAATTGTGGGAGGGCGAATACAGTTCTATTGGGCAGTAACTGTGGAGCATCAACTAGGAACATCCGCAGGGAAATGCATGACTGAAATGTGAAGGTTGCTTAGGGAGCACATGCTGTGAATTTTGGATAGGTTTGTCCCAATGAAGCAAGAAAGGGATGGTAGGGTTAAGGTATCTTGGATGACAACAGAAGGAAGGTTACTTGAAGTTGAGAAAACAAGGATCAAACGGTGCTTCAGAGGATGATAAGGTAGCCAGGAAAGAACCAAATAATGGACTTAGAATAGCTAGAATGGGGCATGGAAAAGGCTCGGCAGGTAGAATTAAGGAAATCCCCAAGGGGTTCTACACTTATGTGAGGAAAAAGAGGATGGCCACAGTTAGGTTAAGAGCTGAAATTGTGTTGCTGGGAAAGCGCAGCAGGTCAGGCAGCATCCAAGGAGCAGGAGAATCGACGTTTTGGGCATGAGCCCTTCTTCAGGATTCATGCTCGAAACGTCGATTCATCTGCTCCTTGGATGCTGCCTGACCTGCTGCGCTATTCCAGCAACACATTTTCAGCTCTGATCTCTAGCGTCTGCAGTCCTCACTTTCTCACAGTAAGGTTAAGGCCGATCAGGGATAGTGGAGAGAACTTTTACCTGGAGTTGAAGGAGGTTGGGAGGTCCTGAATGAATACTTTGATTCGGTATTCACTAGCGAGAGGGATACTGTCTTTCGTGCCCACGGTGTGAAATAGGCTGATGTGCTCGAATGGTTTAATTTTAAGAAGCAAATTTTGAAAAACATGAGGGTAGGTAAGTCACTTGGGTAACACGGGATATACCAAGATTCTAACAGGTAGTGAGGGAGGAGATTGCTGTGCTTTTGGCGATCATCTTTGTGTTTTCACTGTCGACTAGAACAGTACCAGATGATTGGAGAGTGCTAAATGTTTCCCTTGTTCAAGAAAGCAAATAGGGATAACCCTGGGAATTACAGAACAGTCAATCTTACGTCAATGCTGGGCAATTATTTGGAGAGGATTCGAAGAGAAAGGAGATGCGATTGTTTGTAAAAGCATAGTTTGCTTAGAGACAATCAAAATGGCTTTGTAAGGGGCATTTCATGCTTCACCAGCACTATTGGATTATTTGAGGATGTGATAAAACACATTGATGAAGGTAGAGCAGTGGGTTTGGTACTAATGGATTTTAGCAAGGCATTTAATAAGGTTCCCCAAGGTATTCTCATTCAGAAAGTAAGGAAACATGGGATACACAGAAATTTAGCTGGCTATATACAGATTTAGCTGGCCCACAGAAGACAGAGGGTGATAGTCCATGGAAAGTACTCAGCCTGGAGCTCAGTGGCCAGTGGTCTTCCGCAAGGAGTGACCTCTGCTCTCTGTGACTTTTATACATGACTTGGATGAGGGAGTGGAGGGGTGGGTTAATATGTTTGCTGATGAAGGTTGGTGGAGTTTGGATAGTGTGGGGAGCTGCTGTAGGTTGCAAAGGGACAGAGCTGGGCTGGAAAGTGGCATATGGCGTTCAACCTGAAAAAGTGTGAAGTCATTCAGTTCGACTACAGAATATAAGGTTAAAGGCAGGATTCTTGGCAGTGTGGAGCAACAGAGGGTTCTTGTTGTCCACATCCATAGATCCCACTACATTGCTACCTAAGTTGATAGGGTTGTTAAGAAGGCATATAGGATGTTAGCTTTCATTAGCAGGAGGATTGAGTTTAAGAGCCACGAGGATATGCTGCAGCTCTACAATAGACAATAGGTGCAGGAGTAGGCCATTCTGCCCTTCGATCCTGCACCACCATTCATTATGATCATGGCTGATCATCCTCAGTCAGTATTCTGTTCCTGCCTTATCTCTATAACCCTTGATTCCACTATCCTTGAGAGCTGTACCCAACTCTTTCTTAAATGAATCCAGAGACTGGGCCTCCAGTGCCTTCTGGAGCAGAGCATTCCACACACCCACCACTCTCTGGGTGAAGATGTTTCTCCTCCTCTCTGTCTTAAATGGCATACCCTTTATTTTTAAGCTGTGTCCTCTGGTTCGGGACTCACCCATCAGCGGAAACGTGTTTCCTGCCTCCAGAGTGTCCAATCCTTTGATAATCTTATACATTTCAATCAGATCCCCTCTCAGTCTTCTAAACTCAAGGGTATACAAGCTCAGTCCTCCAATCTTTCAACATAAGATAGTCCTGCCACTCCAGGAATTGACCTCGTGAACCTACGCTGCATTCTCTCAATAGCCAGAATGTCTTTCCTCAAATTTGGAGACCAGAACTGCACACAATATTCCAGGTACGGTTTCACCAGGGCCCTCTACAGGTGCAGAAGAACGTCTTTGCTTCTATATTCAATCCTTCTTGTTATGAAGGCCAGCATGCTATTTGAATTCTTCACTACCTGCTGTACCTGCATGCTTGCCTTCAGTGACTGGTGTACAAGAACACCCAGATCTCTTTGTACTGCCCCTTTACCTAACTTGACTCCATTTAGGTAGTAATCTGCCTTCCTGTTCTTGCCACCAAAGTGGATAACCATACATTTATCCACATTAAACTGCATCTGCCATGCATCTGTCCACTCACCTAACCTGTCCAGATCACCCTGTAATCTCCGAACATCCTCCTCACATTTCACCCTGCCACCAAGCTTTGTATCATCAGCAAATTTGCTAACGTTACTATTAATACTATCTTCTATATCTTTTATACGTATTGTAAAGAGCTGCGGTCCGAGCACTGATCCCTGTGGTACCCCACTGGTCACTGCCTGCCATTCCAAAAGGGAACAATTTATCACTACTTTTTGTTTCCTGTCAGCCAACCAATTTTCAATCCAAGTCAGTAGTTTTCCCCCAGTACAATGCGCCCTAATTTTGCTCACAAACCTCCTGTGTGGGACTTTATCAAAAGCTTTCTGAAAGTCCAGGTACAATACATCTACTGGATCTCCCTCGTCCATCTTCAGAGTTACATCCTCAAAAAATTCCAGAAGATTAGTCATGCATGATTTCCCCTTGATAAATCCATGCTGACTCTGACCTATCCTGTTACTGCTGTCCAGATGTGTCATAATTTCATCCTTTATAATTGACTCCAGCATCTTTCCCACCACTGAGGTCAGACTAACTGGTCTATAATTTCCTGCTTTCTCTCTCCCACCTTTCTTAAAAAGTGGCACAACATTAGCCACCCTCCAATCCGCAGGAACAGATCCTGAATCTATCAAACTCTGGAAAATAATCGCCAACACATCCACGATTTCTAGAGCTGCGTCCACGATTTCTACAAACCCTGGTTAAACCACACTTGGAATGTGTTGTTCAGCTCTGGTCACCTTATTTTTAGAAGGATTTGGAAGCTTTAGAGAGGGTGCAAAGGAGATTTACCAGGATTCTGCCTGGACTGGGGGGCATGTCTTCTGAAGCAAGGGTGGGGAAGCTAGGGCTTTTCTCATTTGATCGAAGATATTTGAGCAGTGATTTGATAGAGATGTACAAGATGGTGAGAGGCATAGATAGAGTGGATGGACAGAGACTTTTTTCCAAGCAGTAACAAGCAGAAATGACTATCACGAGGGGACATAATTTTAAGATGATTAGGGGAAGGTTTAGGGGACATGTTAGATGTAGGTTCTTTATGCAGAGAGTGGTAGGTTCATGGAATGTACTGCCAGCAGTGGTAGTAGTTTCAGGTACATTAGGGACATTTAAGTGACTCTGCGATAGGCACATGGATGATAGTAAAATGAAGGGTATGTAGGTTAGTTTGAGCCTAGAGTAGAATAAAATGTCGGCACAACGTCAAAGGCCAAAGGGTCTCTCCTGTGCTGTATTATTCTATGTTCTATGTTATCTCTCTATAACTCAGTCCTTTGACTCCAAGCAATATCCTTGTAAATTTCTTCAGCACTTTTTCCAGTTGAATAACACCCTTCCAATACCAAGGCAACCAAAGCTAAACACAGTACACAACGTATGGCCTCACCAACGTCCTGTACAACTGCATCATAACTTCCAAACTTATGTTCTCGATGCCCAGTGTGTCAAAAGCCTGTCTACCTGTGATTCTAGCTTCACAGAACCATGCACCTGAACTCCAAGATCCCTCCCTTCCATTACATTCCTAAAGGCCCTACCATGATGACTGTATCGGCGCCGCCTCGTGCTCCCACGAGGAAGTTGAACAGTTCATCCACTTCACCAACACCTTCCACCCCGACCTCAAATTCACCTGGACAGTCTCAGATTCCTCCCTCCCCTTCCTCGACCTTTCTATTTCCATCTCAGGCGACCGAATCAACACGGACATCTACTACAAACCGACCGACTCCCACAGCTACCTGGACTACACCTCCTCCCATCCTGCCCCCTGTAAAAACGCCATCCCATTCTCCCAATTCCTTCGACTCCGCCGCATCTGCTCCCAGGAGGACCAGTTCCAAAAACGCACAACACAGATGGCCTCCTTCTTCAAGGACCGCAATTTCCCCCCCGACGTGATCGACGATGCCCTCCACCGCATCTCTTCCACTTCCCGCTCCTCCGCCCTTGAACCCCGCCCCTCCAACCGCCACCAGGACAGAACCCCACTGGTCCTCACCTACCACCCCACCAATCTCCATGTACAGCGCATCATCCGCCGTCATTTCCGCTACCTCCAAACGGACCCCACCACCAAGGATATATTTCCCTCCCCTCCCCTATCAGCATTCCGTAAAGACCACTCCCTCCGTGACTCCCTCGTCAGATCCACACACCCCACCAACCCAACCTCCACTCCCGGCACCTTCCCCTGCAACCGCAGGAGGTGCAAGACTTGCGCCCACACCTCCCCCCTCACCTCCCTCCAAGGCCCCAAAGGAAACTTCCATATCCGCCACAGATTCGCCTGCACCTCCACACATATCATCTATTGCATCCTCTGCACCCGATGTGGCCTCCTCTATATTGGGGAGACAGGCCGGCTACTTGCGGAGCGTTTCAGAGAACACCTCTGGAACACCCGGACCAACCAACCCAACCACCCTGTAGCTCAACATTTCAATTCCCCCTCCCACTCCACCAAGGATATGCAGGTCTTTGGACTCCTCCATCGTCAGACCACAACAAAACGACGGTTGGAGGAAGAACGCCACATCTTCCGGCTAGGAACCCTCCAACCACAAGGGATGAACTCGGATTTCACCAGTTTCCTCATTTCCCCTCCCCCCCACCCTGTCTCAGTCAAATCCATCAAATTCAGCACCGCCTTCCTAACCTGAGATCTTCTTCCCGACCTCTCCGCCCCCACCCCAGTCTGACCTATCACCCTCACCTTGACCTCTTTCCACCTATCACATTTCCGACGCCCCTCTCCCAAGTCCCTCCTCCCTACCTTTTATCTTAGCCTGCTGGACAAACTTTCCTCATTCCTGAAGAAGGGCTTATGCCCGAAACGTCAATTCTCCTGTTCCCTGGATGCTGCCTGACCTGCTGCGCTTTTCCAGCAACACATTTCCAGCTCTGATCTCCAGCATCTGCAGACCTCACTTTCTCCTCATTCACTGTGAAACTCCTGCCTTGATTTGACTTTCCAAAATGCAACCACCTCACACTCTTCTATATTAAACTCCATTTGCCATTTCTTGGCCCATTTCCCCAGCTGATCAAAATCCTGCTTCGATCTCTGATAAGTTTTCTCACTCTCCACAATACTTCCTATTTTAGTGTGAACTACACATTTAGAGATCATGCCTTGTACTTTCTCATCCAAATCATTGATAAAGATAGTAAACAGCAATGAGCCCAGTACCGACCCCTAAGGCACAACACTAGTTCCAGGCCTACTGTCCAACAAGCATTCTTCCACAATTACCCTCTGCCTCCTATGATCAAGCCAGCTGTGGAATCCAATTTGCTAGCTCTCCTTGGATTCCATGAGATCTAACCTTCTCAATGAGCCTATCATGTGGAACCCTATGAAAGGCCTTCCTGAAATCCATGTGGACTACGTCTACCACCTTGCCCTCATCAATCTGCCTGGTCATTTCATCAACGAACTCTCACAAATTTGTGAGGTATGATCTCCCATGCACAAAGCCATGCTGACTACTCCTTATCAAACCCTGCTTTTTCAAATGCATATATATCTTATCTCCCAGAATCTTCTCAAGTAACCTACCTACCACAGATGGTAAGTTTGCTGGTCTATAGTTGCCAGGTATTTCTTTCCAGCCCTTCTTAAATAACGGCACATTTGCTACCGTCCACTCTTCAGGGACCTCGCCTATGGCTAACGATGATGCAAAAATATTATCCAGGGCCTCTACAATTTCTTTTCTACCCTCTTGTAGTGTTCTTGGATATTTATGGTCAGGACCAGGAGAATTATCTACCTTCATGCATTCTAACATATCCCACACCTACCCTACTGTGTTATGGACTGTCCCCACGATATGACCACTAACTTCCCTAAGTTGCCAGGTCTCCTTAATGTCTGATGCTACCTCTATGTTGATTCATCCCCCGATTTAGTTATTATGTTAACTTTAGTTTCACTCCAGGAGAAGAGTCATGTTATTCTCGAAATGTTAACTTGTGCATCTCTCCAGCAATTCTGACAGATATGCTGTGTTTCTCTTGTATTTTCCCTCTTTACTTCTCTTTAATTAGCTCTGCTTTCATGCCTGAATTTTTGTTCCGTGTTAATGAAAAATATTTCATCTGACCAAATCTACTATGATAAATATACTTAATGATTTTTTAAGTTGACATAAAATTATCATTCGACAACTGAACTAAAATACAAATGTTTCATGATGAACATTCATGACAAAATTGCCATGCAAAATAAAATTTCGCAAATAAGATCCCCTTGATATTCAATGGCAGCTTTGTCTCTGAATCCCTCACTATCAATATGCTTTGGGTTGCCAGAAACTCAATTGCACATATATAAATACAATGGCTGCAATAGCACGTCAGAGGCACGGAAAACTGCACTGAGAAACTTTTCTCCTGACTCCCCAAAACCAGTGGACCACCTACAAAGCACAGGTCAGAAGTGTGCTGGAATAGGTCCTCCCTGATCTGAATGATTACAATTCCAAACCCACTGAAGAAGCTTGACATCTATCAAAGAAGAGCAGTGGACTTGATTATAGCCACTTCAACAAATGTGCACTTGCTTCCCCATTGAGCTTATTGCAGAAGTATGTGTGTTCGATTAGTTGCAGAAATTGTTCAAACTAATTACCACTCCATATGGAAGAATAAGGGCAACAGACACGCGGGAGCATGGACATATGGAAGATCTTGGCCATTAACAAGTTCATTACTTCCAACAAGTCTCGGGGCGACATGATGCGACAGCAAGTGGCAGATGTTACATAGAACATAGAAAAGTACAGCACAAAACAGGCCCTTTGGCCCACGACGTTCTGCCGTGATTTAATCCAAATGTAAAATATAGTAACTTAACCTACGCACCCCTCAACTCACTGCTATCCATGTGCAACTGGGACCTTGTGCGTCGGTCAGTCTGACGGGAGCAGTTGAGAGTTTTGACCTGGTACTTTGTGAGAATGAGTTTGGCTATTGGTGTTCCAGAATGGAGTTTTGAAATTTCTTTGCCGAGCCTCCCGTTATCAGCTACTGGAAGTTCATCACAGAGAAACAAAGTTATAAGTATTACCGAATTCTGAGCGTATTATCAAAAAGTGGCACCGATTGACATCAGAGAAAATCAACGAAAAAACAATTATCTATGCCAGTGAGATAACACACTATGAAAGCTAACTATGCAATCTGGCCAGTTTTGTTATTTGCTTTTATTTATTCCTTAACTATGCTTGTTTGTCAGTCTTTCTTTTGTGTGAATGGGGCTGAAAACAGAAATTATTGGGTTTAAATATAAATGTTGATTTCATTACTTGGTGGTTTACTTTTGCTCTGCTAAAGCTACAGTAGTGCTAATAATTTGCTACATATTTTAATAAAGCTATAAACTGATGGTGAGAATTATGTACTTGCAGAGTCTGTGATAGTTCTGCTGAAGAGTCATTGGGTACATTTTGAGATTCTTTAAAAGTTTTAATTTTATTGTGTTGAGAATATAGGGGGTAGAAAGGCGAATTTGGTTCAGTTGCCAATCCACGTGTTATAAAAGGTGGACTGAAGCATTTCAAGAAGACAACTCATCACCACCTTGTCAAATGAACTGGGGACGTGCAATAAATGTTGGCCAACTAGTAACACCCGCATCCCACGAGTGAAGGAAAATACTCACGTTATTTCAGAAACAATACCTTCCATGCTTAAGATTAAAATCACAAAATGGTGGAGCGAGGGAATTTTGGATATAAGAGTTGCTTCTCTTTTTGAGCTTTTTCTCAGTGCTGGACCTGATTTCTTCGATTTCTGGCAGCAATAATTGCTGTTTTTATTATTTTTTTCTTTACTTTTGGAACTTTAAAAAAACAATCTTAAAAAATGTTACTTTAAACGGGAGTAAAAGGAGGTTGCAGAGAATGGCTCGAAATTCAACAAAAATCGGAGAGTGTACTTTCACAGCTGACTGATTGTGAAACAGCAAGCTTACAAACATCTCTGGAAATCGGAGTTTGTTCCAAGAAAACTGTATACCATGGTGGGGGAGGGGGGGCGGGGGGGAAAGCGACTTTCATGTCTGAAATATTTAGGAATGTATTCCAGCCCTTAAGTGGTCTGGTCTGCCTTGGGTCGCTCCACACAAGTGACTTTGTCCTTTTTTTTTAATGACTACAAACAGTATCGAATTGTATGTCAAGTTTATTCCTTTACACTGCTTTTGTCACGTGGCATCGGAATTACGCGTCGACATTTTCTTTTAAAAAAATGTAATATTCGCATTTGAAGTTATTATACATGCTACTGTTGTGTTTAAGAGGAATTCAAATGTTAGCCTTTGTTGAACAAAAATGGAGGCAGGAGACGATGTAAATGCCGAGTTGGTTTGGTCAGGTACACGCTCGCAGGCTGAGATTGAGTTTACACCAAAACTCCATATGAGGAAGGCAAGGCGCCTGCTCCTATTTCGAATTCATCCTGATTTTTATCTTCAGCGTTTGCCTGTGCGTTTTATCTGTGAATTATAAATATTTAGTTAATCGACGAATCATTTCTATTTGGAGTTGAACCCTCTGGAATATCTGTTTGTAAAGACAATCCTTCTGATGGCTGGATAGTAAATGTTACATTTGGATTCAAAAAAAAAAGTGGGCGACACGGTGGAACAGTGGTTAGCACTGCTGCCTCAGAGCGCCAGAGACCCGGGTTCAATTCCCGCCTCAGGCGACTCTCTGTGTGGAGTTTGCACATTCTCCCCGTGTCTGCGTGGGTTTCCTCCGGGTGCTCCGGTTTCCTCCCACAATCCAAAAATGTGCGGGTTAGGTGAATTGACCATGCTAAATTGTCCACAGTGTTAGGTGAAGGGGTAAATGTAGGAGTATGGGTCTGGGTGGTATACGCTTCGGCGGGTCGGTGTGGACTTGTTGGGCCCAAGGGCCTGTTTCCACACTGTAAGTAATCTAATCTGTAAGTAATCTAATCTAAAAACAAAAAACAGTGAAATTTTACAGCTGACTCTGGAGAGACAACATTGTCGGAATTAAAGGCAGCTGGGAGTGTCAGAGTATCAGCCAAGTGTTTACTGTTTTAATAATTAGAAAATTTATAGATCTTGGTTTTTATGTTTGAAATTCCATAATCGTGAGTAGGGTGGGATTTTCTTTATGTTTTACTGAGATCTGTCTTATTTTTTAAAGAAATTGCAGAATATAAGTAAAATGTTAAACCAGAGCAGTGTTTTTAGAGGGCTCACACTGCTACTTTCTGGGTCTGTAGATTAAGGCGTGGAGAAAGTGTTTAATACAACGATGTGCTCTTCATGTCAGATATGGGAGATTAGGGAGGATTTTAGTGTTCCTGATGATTATGTCTGCAGTAAGTGCATTTAGTTGTGAATCTATTAAAATATGAGTGACAGAGACCTCCAAATTCTACTATTTAAAGAAAATAATATCAATTTATTCTTTAACTTTAAAAGTAAACATTAAACAACAGTTGTTAACACCTCTCAGCCCCCCTCTCAAAATTTATTGTTATCTGCCTCCAACTCGAGAACAATATACTATTCCAATAAAACTCCGTATTAAAATTACATCAACTTAATTTCAAAACTACAAAGTGCCAGTTATCATCAGTGCCTTTCTTCTTTTGGCTGAAGATCTCTCTGGGTCATCTTTTTTATTAACTGTGAAGATGTTTCCTATGAAAAAAAGTAATTTTGATAGAGAATGTTTTTGAATGGCAATCTTTCTCGATGGCAGTTACTCTGTCAATGATAGTTACTCTCTCTGAATTTCAATATGCCTTTTTTTATACCCCAAACATCAGATCGTCTCATTGGTTCGACGTTAGCAAAAACAGTAGATTGAAACTCGATTAGGTTTTAGTATCCTAGGGCATAATTTAAACTGATTGTTTAAATTCAAATTGATGTCAAAACAGCAACCAAGGTTTCTCTTTTGCAGCCAAATGTTACACATTTTCAATTTTGCAGCACACTCTGAGACTGCTAACTAGACATATGACAGGTGCTTGTAAGCTTTCAGTGCAAAAGAGCATTCACTGTCTCTTGGAGGTACAGTACCCACCTTCAACTTCATAACAATAGTAACTGAATGCATCGAATTTGTATCATGCAGAGGTCAAAATACTGGATGTAAATGATAATTCCCCAGTCTCCGTACTGGTGAGATGTATTTCAATATTGCTGAATCAGCTTCACTGGAAACACCCTTCCCTTTGGAAGGTGTGCACAGTCCTGATGTGGGGATCAATTCAATAAGAATCTACAAACACAGTCCAACCAAACACATTGTTTTGGAAGTGCTGACCAGGGGTGAACCTAAATCAGCTGAACTCGTTCTTGAAAAGACATTGAGTCAAGAAGAAGAAGCCATATGTCATATGCAGCTTACAGTGATTAGGTGGTTGTTCGTCAAACCAATGTGGCACCATTCGCATTACTGTTGCAGTTTTGGGGTGCAAATGATAATTAACCAATATATAAAGTCAATTTATCTGAAAATGTATCAGTGGGTATGTTGGTGATGAAACTTAGCATTGCTGATAAGGTCGAAGGGCCAAACAGTGTTATCGAGTATTACTTTAGTTGTAAATTGTGAAAGCTTTTTCACTTGGACTGCAGAACACATAGTCTCAGAGTTAAAGGACTGATCAGTTTCGAAGAAGATAAACGCTTTGAGATTAACATCATAGCTGAAAACAAGGTTCCATGTGCTGTTTCAGTGTATTATACTATGTTGTTGAATATTGATAATGCAAATGACAATGCCTCCAGCACTGAGGGTGAGGATTCTCTACCTTGAAACAATGATGACTGTAATTACTATGATGGACTTAGATTCATAAGGCAATGGATGAACCATTTGCCTCTTTCTAAGCACCTTCCATTTCGACCGAGTCCAATAATAAAGATCCCTACATTTTGGTGAGCAATGATTCGCTGGACAGAGAAACCATGTCGAAATATGACTTTAAATTTCATGCACAGGCACTGGATTCCCTCCACATTTCACGAACAAAACCACAGAACTCCATGAGACAGACGTTAATGACAACCTGCCACAGTTTTCACAACTTTCTTCGAGGGGTTATGTTATGGACAACATGATTCCGGTAACTTCCATTTTTTACAGTAATTGGAGTTGACTCAGACAAAATCTCTAAGATTTGCTGTGCTATAGTGGACACTCGGACCGGGCGTGTTTCGGTTTTACCATGCGTTTCCATTCATTCAGAATGCACATTTATGTACAACATCCATTTGACTATGAGCAGAAGAAAACCATTCACTTACAAGTACTACCACAAGTTGCCGGATTAAAATCTCTGAATGTCAACACTATGATAAACTTGCTTGTCCTGGATCAGAATGACAATGAGCCTATACTCATCATTTTTGTCGCTGAAGGGTCCTAGGATAACAGTTCCAGGTTTTCCTAATCCAGGATATCTTGTGAAAGTAATCGTTTTAGACGCTGATTTAGGACAGATTGCATGCCTTTCCTACCGAGTTGTTAATGATGCAAACCCAACAATATTCACTGTTGGACTAAATGCTAGTGACATCACAACTGTGGGCGGCACGGTGGCGCAGTGGTTCGCTGTGAGGCAGCGCCAGAGACCCGGGTTCAATTCCCGACTCAGGTGACTGACTGTGTGGAGTTTGCACGTCTCCCCGTGTCTGCGTGGGTTTCCTCCGGGTGCTCCGGTTTCCTCCCACAGTCCAAAGATGTGCAGGTCAGGTGAATTGGCCATGCCAAATTGCCCGCAGTGTTAGGTAAGGGGTAAATGTAGGGGTATGGGTGGGTTGCGCTTCGGCGGGTCGGTGTGGACTTGTTGGGCCGAAGGGCCTATTTCCACACTGTAATGTGATCTGCAATCTGTAAAAAAAACCTGTCCATCGATGTAGAACTCAAGATTTTAAAGTATAGACCCTTGTTATCACTGTGGAACATAATAGATATCCAATTCTATCAGCTTCTCCAACTATCGAATTCTCCATAACTGACACCAATACTGAAGGAATTTCTGGGCTTAGAAGCGTTGCCCAAACGAGGCAACATTCGTTAGATTCAGCCTTTCATATAATAATGTATATAGGTGCAATCACATTGCTTCTAAAATTGGTCTAATTGTTCTTATTGCCTTCATCTGCCGCATGCACAGTGGCAGACATGTTACAAATTATTATTATTTAAAGAAAAACACACAGGAAACCATAAATGCAGAAATAAATTTTTGGAGAGTTGCTAACTCTAACTTGCTTTCTAATTTTATTGACGTTCATGGTATAGGGCGTCTTTCACAAGGCATAGCTACAAGTTGTCTTCTGAGGAAACAAAAACCCTTCGTAAGTCTATAGTTTTTCGACCATGTCGGCCCAGAGAAAACAACAATTACGTTAAAAAAAAAGTTGACCCAGCTTGTTGAGAAAGGATTGCCAGGACATCAAATAATTTGACCAATGGTGCTGATGAGATACAATAAGAAAATCATCAATACATGTGAAACAATTAACTTTGCTCATATTTAATTATAAATGGTTACGATTGTATGTCCTTAATTTTTATTTCATGGTCATGACTATAAAATGCAGAGAGGGATGATAACGTCTTTATTAGTATTTGAAGACAAAATATTTGAAGTGAAATGTGTCTTAGTAGGTTTGGCAACGTTCTTTGTGAAGACAGATAACGCACAACCGTTCACAGTATCGCCTACTACTCGGAAGAGTCCGAGTATGTTTGTACGTTGCACAGTAATTCATGTGTCGCTTTTACTATAGAAACTATTAGTCTTCTGTAATTTATAAAAGTGACCAGGTTCCATTTCTTACTGAGAGTGTACATTTTACTATTTAATATCCGATAGCTGTTCTTGCACATAGAAATCCGTGCATGACTTACCAATAAGGGCAACAAAACTCAGGTTAATTAATTCTAGTCTTAAGAATAAGGTAGCTGGTCTTAGAGCTGCAGTTATTCTACCATGTTAATATTATACGATAGTGCATAAAATCTCCTGGATCTAATTTCATGAAAATATGCATTTCCTGTGTTCTCTACTGCGTAATAAGAGGAATCTGGTCTGTCTGCTGCTTTTAAACAGGACTCATGAAACAATATGTTCGAGCTATTTCCAGAGAATATAACATAGAATTCGATATTTCTTATAAAATACCTAATTTCACGGAGACTTGAACATTATTATTGACTCTGCTGCAGTGTTAGTGTTTTTCAAGTTGGTGGTTCAAGATCCAGTCCAGAAACCTCAACTCTGAGAAACCAGAGACAATATTGAATAAATGCCGTTTAAAATAGAAGGGCTTACGTCCGAAATGTCGATTCTGCTGTTCCTTGGATGCTGCCTGACCTGTTGCGCTTTTCCAGCAACACATTTTCAGCATACATTAATTTAACTAGGATGAGACATGAATGTATATACAATTAAATCACGTGGTAAGTCACAAAATAGTTGTATATTAAAAAAAGTCAAATTTCACAAATAGTGCAGATTTCTAAACAAGTGATTATAGATTACAAGGATTTTGGTCGTACAAACTCAATGGACAAAGGGCCTCTTTGGTACTGTTTGATTATATGATTCTGTGATAATTAGCTCTCTCATAGAATGAAATGAAACACATAGCGACTCAAAGACCAAGACCGAAAGGAATAAGCCATTGCACCGTTACAATAATTTAGCATTTTCATCTGAGAAATCTAAATCTAAAGAAACATTGAGCGTCATTCTTGCTTCAGTAATCTAAGTTTGCTACGTTTCCTCCTTCTCTAACTTCTTATGTTTTAATCCTCCTTGAATTATCATGGCAACTCTGTCATGCGATAATTTGATGAAAACTAACATAACTAATGTGGCCCTACTGAAAAAACTTGTAAAGCAAATCAATTTGCAATACTATGTTGTTGTCCATCTATACTTGTAATGTCGATCACTTATGAAATGCTCATGATGCATTTGATTCTTATGCTGCTCAAATACTGCATGAGAGAAAGAGAACATCATATTCCTCGGAGGCAGTATAAATCTCTCCAACTATTTCTGGAAATTGACCCCACGGGTCTTATTTACCTATGCTAGGTAATCTACCAGCATCAAAGACACTTTCATGTGCAGTTTGTCAAAGGGAGATTCAACTTCTTACATCCTGGAAGGGAAAAGAGAAGAACATATCAAACAGGAACAGAAATGGATCATTCAGCTTTTCGAACTTGTTTCACTGGTCAAAATGATCATAGCTGAATTAATTGCTGTTTTGGTTCTATTTTGTGGCCTTTCCTATTAACTAATGATTTTCATTGATATGCTCCTGACCAAACCCGCTCAAAATATATGAAAGATACAGCCCAGATCCTAATATTTATTTTATTTTAAGGCAAGCATAAGGAACTGTGCTCCAGGTGTGATCCCATTGGTCCGCTAAACCTATACTTTAAATATTCACCTACTACTGGTAGAAATAATAATACTTTATCTCCACTAGCAAAACTGCAAAGCTTTGATTTCTTGTCTGCTTCCTGTTTCGTCATGTGCTGTGTTACGTTTAAATGCTATCTAATCAACTCACCTGCTCTTTAATCTTTTCCTAAAATTTGGTACATAGTCCAACTGAGTGAACTCTGACTCATCAATTTCTCCTTAATGAATTTCTGTGGTCCTCTCACTTCATATCCGAAAACTAATTCAAATGAACTGAATTTAGTTGATTCATTAGGTGCATCACTACTTGCAAAACGTACAAATGGAATTCCTTAGTTCCAATTCTCTGTATAGTATTGACTGTAGGCTTTTAGCATTGTCTTAAAACTTTGATGCCATCATTCTAATGTTCACTGAAATTCTAGATAGTATGCATTTGATTTAAATTGTTTTACTCCTAAGCCAGCCATAATTTCTTGAATAACTTTGATGTAAAATTTGATCCCTGATCCGATTGCATCTCTGTGGATAGACCATAATTTGTAAAAACAAAATTGGACAACTCTTCGATAATACTTTTAGCCTTGATGTTGCATAATGGAATGGCCTCTTGAAATTTAGTAGACACTTCCATCATGGTCAACAAATATTGGTTTCAGTTTTTGTCTTGGAGATCAATAGAGACGCTTGTAATAGTTTCTTCAAAGACTGGAAAAAAGGTATAAGTTTCATCACTACTTTACGTTTTCCCATGACCTGACAGGTGTGATGTGTGACATGTGTGCAGCAAAACTCAACAACATCTGTAAGCGATCAAGGCCAATGAAAATGTTTTATATTTTGGCTTGAGTTCCCCTTACTCCCAAATTTGATCTGTTGATAACACATTTTCTACTCACAACACCTCCTTTCTGTAACCCACCAGTAAGACAACTTGATGAAATTGTGAGGAAGGATCACTGGACCCAAAACTTTAATTCTGATTTCTCTCCTCAGGTGCTGGGCTTTTCCAGCAACTTCCAGTTTTTGTTGTTGATGTTGATGAACTTCTGCCTATTTCCAATTCGCCTGAATATGTTATTCTCTCCATGTCCACATCAAGATTTCATTTTTAAGATAGTAACATTCTAGGATATACTCAGATTTGTCTTCTCTATATGCTTTTTGATACATTTGCTTTATTTTTCACATTTCTGAAAAATGTCAACAAATTTCTCGGAACTCAAAATATCAACTTTATCCTCCATCTGCTTTTATTTCTCAACCATGTTATCATACATATTTTCTGACAACTAAACATCAACTGCTTTATCATTACTCTTTGATTTCTCCTCCTGTTTCAACCTATGGTTCTGTGATTTGGTTGCCACACAGTCAGGAAAAGCCCTAGGATATAGTCCCTGCAACATCTCAGTTGCCTGATTTTCCAATGGATTTACAACCACGGTAGGCAGCACTGCTAACTATAATTCAGTTATATTATTGCTGAATATAAACTGTATTTCCAGCACAGAGGATTTCTCTATTACTCCTACAACAAATGCATCACTATTTATTGGACTCTCCAACCTCACCTTATCCAATGGAACGCTTCTCTTTTCACAATGATTTCTACATATTGCACTTTGTTTTCCCTGACAATATTCCAGAATTACATATAAACTCATCTCTCACCATCAAAGCTTGATTTGCTCCCGTATCTCTGAAAATCTCAATTTCATTGCATTCTCCTCTTGGGACACATAAGTTAATCAAAAGCAGACTGATAAATTATTTCAAGAGATCTGGTACTTTCTTAACGACCAATCCCTGTCCAGGCTGAACATTATTCTGCAGCCTTTTAGCTTTCATTGTGATCTCCATTACTGCTATAACAAACTCCACTGGCTTATCCAGTTTCAGCTACCCGATAAAAGAGCAGCCGTGCAGAAGCTTGTACTTCCAAATAAACCTGTTGGACTATAACCTGGTGTTTTGTAATTTTTATGTTTATCCTGTTTTATCACATCCATCTTCCCAGTGTTTTTTTTTGTTTCATACCACAGTCACTGTGACTTTATGTGTCCTATATTAGTACATTAAAACACCTAAGATCCTTTACTTCTCTTCCCCCCTTGTGGATCTTAGTTTTAACCAGTGCCAAACTGTCTTTATTACTTTCAAAGCAATTTCATTTTCCTTTACTACCTGAGGATTTCCCTATTCCACAATGTGTATGTATCACAGACAGAACTTGATGTCAGAAGACATTTGATTTATGAACTAACTTATAATTATCTGCCATTTTCAGTTGTTCATCTGCAGTATTAATCTCCGCTCTTCCATATGAGTTGTCACTAGTTCAGAAAGTCAGTATGTTTAGCTCCTCCACAACAATGATATATCTAATGCGTCTAATCTATTTTCAATGTCCTAATCCACATATCAAAGTTACTTTGTTTCATCCTTTCAAACTCTACATATATTTGACTAGAGTCTGTGTTTGGATTCCTAAAACGTTGTCTATAAGCTTCTGGTAATAATTTGTGTGAAGTTAAATTGGCTTTTTTCACCTCATTACACCACCTGGTTACGTGTTTGATAGTGACATAAGCACGCCACCGACTTTACCTAGCACCTTTGTTCATATGGTCAGTGAACATTTCATTTGTTGAGCCACTTTCTCAAATGGCTTCTACATCCTTCTCGTCGAACCGAGGCAATGACTGGGCACATTTGAACAGATGCTCCTCATGCCTTTGGCTATGATCGGTTTGTCCTTCCTTTCTTACCTGACGTTCTACTCCTACCTCTGTCATTTTCAGTCAACTTTCACTATTCATTGCGAGCTTCTCTAGATCAAAAATTCACTTTCTCCCTTTCTTCTCACTGTATATCACTTTCTTCTGCTTTTAATAGTAATTCAAGCTGTTAATTTCCCATTGATATTTAAGTTTTTAAAAACTATTTTGCCCTTTGTTCTTTGTTCCACTGCAATTATCTTCCCCTCTCTCCTGTGCTTCTTTCCTTCTCTCCTTTGTCTTTTTTTTTTCTGGGCAGGGCTACCCTGTCTTTTTATTTTGCCTCTAACTCGAATTGCTTCATTTACAATTGAAGTTTAGCTATTAGAAAAGATCTCGATTCCATTCCTGGCAACTGTAAATGCTGAACAATAACTGCAGTTACCTCCCTTTTCCTCATGGACAAAGGTAAGGTCTGGTTAGCTCATTGGTTAATTTCGAAAGTTTTGTCTTACTCACTTCCTATAAATCTCTCTAACTGACTTGTTCCTCATCCAGGACACTCTTATGCACTGAAAGAGCCATATTTACACAAAGCACGCCCTATAATAGAATGCAACACCTGAAAAGAGAACACCATTACTCACCGCTCATTATCCTTGAGTACAACAATTTTACACCCAACCTGGAATGAGAGATCTTGATCCAGGACAAGCCCCCGAGTTGTTTTGGACCTGACCAAATCCCCTCAAAATATATCAAAAAGATAACTGAGACCCTAACGTTTATCTTATGTAAAGGCAAGATTAAGCCACTGCGTTGAGATGTAGTTTGATTAGTCAAACTACTAGGTTTTAATCTCAACACACTTTATTCTTAGACCATAGTTAAAATACAAAAAGAATTAGCTCTTTTGATTTACTTATAGATGTAATATATAAATTAACAATATTTTTTTAATTAACTTCCAATCATCAACTGTTCCAGTATAGCATCAGCACACCCTTGGCTAAAGCAAGTTCAGCAAATCAAATTTTCTTCTGTAATATATGATATAAACATCTAGCAGCATAAGGAGGATTCAAGCATTTTCATTCAACAGTGAGAGTGCGCTTAATCTATCAGCATCAACCCTCAACTACAACTGAAAGTAAATTTAAAACCCTCGGTCTGTTTGAGCCTGACACCATCCACTCATGCCTCGTTTGTCTAATTTTTAAAAAAAAAACTCTCTGAGTTCAATGCTGTTTACCCATTACTTTGCAAACCGACAATCTTGCACCACCTCCCTGCAATAGAAACAGGACAGAACAAATCATCTTACAGGGTGTTGCATCGACGAGTTCAGAAATTTGTCTAACTCAGATTTGACATAATGCCATGACTTCACTGTCCTCTGGAATAGAGTATTTTTTTTTTAAATTAATGAGTCTCAATCCAAAATCGGACAAGCTTTTTAATTCCAGTCTTTGCTTTTGCTTCTAGACTTACCCAGAAGAAAACGTGTACTCAGCATTAACACTGCCAAGTAGCTTCAGTATTTAAATCTTTCAACACGATTTTCTACACAACACCAAGATCAGTCCTAACCCGTGCCTCATTTCTTCCCAAGACAAGGTTTCCTCCCAGGATTAGACCAAACATTTGCTTTCAAAGCAAGATGAACTGCCCATTTTATAAGGACAATTCAAAACACGTTATAAGCTGTATCCCAGTATGTTCTTGCCCATGTCCTGTCTAATCTTGTATCTTGTATGTAAGCTCAGTGCTACTGAAATAAAAGTCATTTCTAATGTCCAGATGCTGCCATACATGAATGCTACCATTTTCTTTTCATTCAGTATTCACCTCTACTTCAAAACGATGCCTTGAGAGGAATTCCAATCATTCTTTTTTATCTGGTCAAGGATAATTGGATAGCTATGTTTTGCACACTGCAATTCATTAACTAATTTTCTATTATAAGCAAGTTTCAACAAAATGGTTGATAATTTGTAAAAACCGAACACTCGAGCTATAGTAGAGTACTAAATATGTCACTGGACGAGTAACCTTGGACAAGCATTGACTGAATTCTAAAGAGGTTCATTGAAGACTCACCGACCTACCAGCCAAGCTGCTATCAATTTGAATTATCATCGAGAGTAAACATTACTGGGATGCAATATGAAATTCTGAGAACAGGCAGATTTAAGATAGATTTCTGTGATTTATTCTGTAATCATGGATATGTTTCTGTGACTGCAAGCATAGCAAGGAGAATGTAGACGGCAGAACTTGAGTAGCCTCATCCATTGCAATTTTCTAAGTTGTTCAAGGTTCTTGCAGCTTGCAGAAACAATTGTGACAGCTGCAGGGACCATTAGCAAACTAACTTTTACATAGAAACACCTTCAAAAGGTAACCACCAGATGGAGGAAGTGGTAATAGTTGACAGCAAGATGAACGGCTTAAGCATACCACTCTGTAGCCAAGTGGAAACGTGATGAAGGCTGAATTGAGTGCCCAGTTTAGGGATCAGATATTTGCTCTGAGCACGGAGGAAAATTGTGGTGGGTAATATTGGATGGTGTGGGGGTGTGTGTGTGGGTGGGGGGAGGGGAGGGGAGGGGTGGTGGCGGGGGGTGAAGTTGCATGGGTGGAGCGTGGCAGCCGCGTGGGGTAAAGACTCACGTTAGTTGTCAAAACGTGCACCTACGGATTAAGTTGTTTTTGATTTTGGGACACGGACACTAATTCTATAGAAAAGTGGAAGTGTAACTTTGGATGAATAATGTTGAGATAATTTTGTTTTAAGCAAAACAAAAGTAGGCCTGTAGACATGTCCTTAACCTAAATACTGTACTGGTAGAATACATCATGTGAGTTGAGATGTGGCAAATCAAAAGGAAACCAAAAGGATTGAAAATAGAACAGTGATTTGTCCAATTTTAAACAGGGAGCGACAGAAAGCGAGTGTATGCAAACCAAGAACGCATCAATAGACAAGGCTATGGCGTTTTTGTTTGGAAAGTGCAAAAATGCAGTATTAAGCATTCTATATCTGATTATATGATTGATAATAATATAGATTAATTGTTAGCAGAGATATCAGTACATATATATGAATTACTGTTCTATGTTCTATGTTCTAATTAATAGTATTCACAAAGATATGACTGCAGAGCAAAATTTCCACCTTAATATAGTTGGTCATTAAATATTTAGAATAAAAATGTAACTAAGAAAAGGCAGTTCAATGTCAATGTTAAATAAAAATGCAATTAGTACAGTGGTGAGAGAAGACTGTAGCTGGAAAAGCCAATAGAAATAATCAGATTGTATAAAGGTGAGATACAGAAAGTAGAATGTCACTTGTGGCAGTCATTTATAACCTCTCCAGCAATGGTTACCTTATAATCAAAACAACGTAGGAATGTATAAATCGGGTATTTAGGAAATTTACTGCAATATATTTGGGCGAATTCAATCTACAAGTAAACTGGTGAACATAGAGGAAATCTAGAAAATGAGCTCATGGAATGTATTCTGGATTATTTCATCATCCATTTCATTCTCAAGTTAGCAAGGTCGAAAGTTGTTCTATATAATCGTATGATTAATTAGACAGGATTGGCAAACAACACATGCTCAAGCGACATCCAGGTGAAAGCTATTATAACCTAAAAACAATAGATTCAATTTGATGGGGAGAATTGAAGATCTTAAACGAGCAATGTAAATATGAAGAAATAGAGAATCAGTTGCAATGCAATGACAGGCTTTGAAGAAAGTTTTAATAATAATGGGCAAAGGCTCATCTCTGTCAAAAAGATGGATTCTTTGAGCATAATCCGTAACTAAATAAGAAAATTAAGGACTGGGTCAAATTTAATAGATCATTACAAAGTTGCAAACAAAAATCAGAAAAATGTGCAGTGTTTGATTCCAAGAAAGATACGATATTTCTATGATTCTATGATTAAAGCGTGGATATATTAGAGAACAGAAGAAGCTAGCTCATAATGCAAAAAACTGATAAAGAGAGTTTCAAGAAAGAAAGTGATAAGAATTGAGGAAATGGAGGACAATAGCGTATAAATGTAAGCTTGCACAGATATGCAAACTTAATATAAAAGGTTCTGTAGGTACGTGAAGACAAAAAGATTGGTAAGACAAATATGGATCCGTTTACAGTTGATCAAACGTGTAAGTTATCATGGGATGGTTAGAGACGGCAGACCACTGACTACATAAGTTGAGTTAGCTTCGCAAAGAAGCACACAAATAATTTTCCAAAAATATGAGGGATGACAGGACCTAGTGTGAGGAAGGAACTGAAAGAAATGAGTATTAATATGAAAACAATGTTGGGAAAGCTAATAGAATTTAATGTTGATAAATCCAGAGGGCCTGGTAATCAATGCCCAAGTACTTGGAGAAGTCCATCCAGAAATAATGGATGGGTTGATGGTCATCTTTCGAGATTCTATAGGCTATTGTCACAAAGCTGGTCCTTTTTTTTTTCTAAAAGTTGTTCCTTTTCTCAAGAATACTGTGTCCTTGATTTTTTTTCTCAGAGTGGTCATAAAACACTCCAGGCATCGAAATGGCTGGGTTTGTGACACAGGTAGAGGTTGCTGGACACCTTTTGGCTTTTACGCAAACAGATGAGAGTTTAGGCCAAAGCTTTTATGTTTTTTAGAAATAACCTGGAACTGCAAGGGGGCGTGCCCAGTTCTCTAGTTGAGCAGTTTAGTTCAGAACTTTAGTTAAAAGTTCAGCTGTGGAGCAGTGTGCAAACAGCTTGCTAAACTCTCTCACCTTCTATCCTTCCAACTTCAAGCTGTAAGCTCTGTTTCATTTTTATTGTGTTCAAGGAATTTGTGTATTGGGACTGGTGTGCACATTCAGAACAGCATAATTAAGTCCAGTTTGGACAGCCTGAATTCTGTAGATGTTCGTTGTTCTGTTCTTTGTGTTGCATGGCGTAATTTTGTGAATACATTTTTGCCTGTTTTAAAACCTTGTAGTCAACCGAGCTAACTTACTTTGGGTAATTTTCACTGTACAATTAGTGAAACAAATCGCAAATCGTCTGGGCTGCCTGCTTAAGAATGTTTTGAGTGGTCTGGCCTAGTCCATAACAGAGTGGAGCCTATTTTTGTGGGATTTTAAATAGCGAGTGGTAGATGCCAGTGTCTTTATTTCGGGTGTTGGTTTGGTTGGATAGACAAGGATTCGGATATCAATGCCTCTTTCAGTCACCAAGAGTTTTCTGGAAGCGGACAAGGTGAACACAGTAGTTTTGCAAAAAATGAGTAAGACCAAGCTGCAGGAATTAACAGACAAGCTGGGGTTGGAGCTGCCTCCTTCCGTGAGGAAAGGAGAGATAACTACAGCAGTAGCTCAGCATTTAAACTTGCGAGAAATGCCATCAGAATCTACAGAGATGGCAAGAATTCAATTGCAAATCAAGCAACTTGAGTTAGAGACAAGAAATAAGGAAAAGGCAGCCGAATGGAAACAGCCTGAGTTACGATTAAAAGCAGAACAGAGGGGAAAAAAAAAGAGAGCAGTAGAATAGAGGGAATTGAGAGAGCAGCTAAAGAAAGAGATAAACAGTGAGTGTTTGAACTTCAGAAATTGACACTAAAAAAAGGAAGTCAGCTTAAAAGTCTGGGGATAAAGAGAGTAAGGATGAGCAAGCCCCTGTTAGTCAAAAGCCTAGTGAGAAACTGTTTAAGTATATTAAAGCATTGTCTAAAATTGATTAGAAGGATGTGGAAACCTTTTTCACCAAATTTGTGATCCAAACTAAACTTGTAGGTAGGGCTAGTGAGGTCTTCGCATCAGTATCAAAGGAGGTATCTGGGGAGCATGAGGTGAAAAAGCCATCTGAAGTGCATATGAGCTTGTAGCAGAAGATTATAGACAGCGTTTCAGGAATCTAATGGGGGCAAAGTTAGCAAGTGAAGGAGCTGATAATTATGAGCTGGTCCAGAAAACACGCTTTGGCTTGCAGAATCAATTTCAGTTCATGAAGGGGCAAGGAGAAATCCTCATGTTCAAAGGGGAATGTAGATCTCAGCAAAGATCATAAGGATAACTTACCACAGGGTAAAAAGGAAACACTTGAAGGGGACAAAGAAATTAAAATGCTTTGCTGTTTTCATTGCAATAAAGTGGGCTACAGTAAATCACTGTTTTGATGAGGTAGGCGAAGGCCAGATGCAGGAAAACAGGACAAGCCTGGAAATGTTGTTGGCATGGTAACAGAAAGCCCAATGGAAGCTAGAAAGATGAATTGGTGGCTGATTTAAGGAGGAAGTGCCAGATCTGCTAAACTAATATACATTCAAGGCTAAAGTTTATTCACATAGGCCAGGAATAGCAGGCAAAGACATTACAATATTAAGGGGCACCAGATTTTCTCAGTCTATGATGCTGAAGGATGAGGAGATGTGTACTCCTGAGGGACTATTGCCAGAAAAGGTACTGGTAACGGGAATTCATGGCGAGACAAGAAGTGCTCAATTATGTAAAGGGAGGCTAAAGTGTCCAGAGAAGAGTGGAGAATTTGTGGTAGGAGTACTGGACAAACTCTCAGCTCTAGTAATGCAGTTTGTCCTTGTAATTAATATACCTGATTCACTGGTAGGTGCGCTGCCTATCCTAGTTGAAAAGCCAGTGGAGACTCCGGCAACTGAAGCACTGCAGGAGTCTTATTTGGAAATTTTACCAGTTTGTGCCGTAACGACGTTAGAGAGGAACAAGCTGAAGCAGGAGAGGTTAAAACGTACAGATAAGGAAGCTGAAGTAGAATTATCAGATACGTGTTTTGATCAGGTAAGGGGGACTGAGCATGAGCAAATAGGTGAACATGCAAGTATCTTTAGCTCTGCAAAGTTTATTGAGTTGCAGCAGGAAGATGAGAACTTAAAACAATTGTATCAAAAGAGGAGGAGAGTGAATGCATTCCTGTGTATTATTACTTAACAAATTATGTCTTAACGAGTCAATGGAGACCTTCACACATTTAAGCAGATGAGAAATGGGCAGACGTTCATCAGATTGTTTTGACAGTAGTGTATAGAAAGGAGGTGCTGTGAGTGGCGCATGAGCTACCACTTGGAGGTCATTTAGAATTAAAGAAAGCACAGGTTAAAACATAAAGACATTTTTGTTGGCCTGTACTACACAAGGTTGTAGTTGAAATTTGCCAGACGTGTCATACATGTCAACTAATCGGAAAACCACAGGTAGTAATAAAACCTACATCTTTAATACCTATTCCATCATTTGAAGAAGTTTTCACAAGAGTCTTGATTGATTGCGTCGGTCCCCGACCTCAAACAAGAAGTGAAAATAAGTATTCATTAGCAAAAATGGATGCATCGACCAGATACCCAGGGCAATCCCATTACAGTTCAAAGGTTTGTAAAAGAATGAATCAACACAGAACAAAGAAAAGAACAAAGAAAATTTACAGTTCAGGAACAGGCCCTTCGCCCCTCCAAGCCTTATCCAATCCAAATCCACTATCTAAACCTGTCGCCCA
Source organism: Chiloscyllium plagiosum (assembly GCF_037043375.1). Taxonomy (NCBI): domain Eukaryota; kingdom Metazoa; phylum Chordata; class Chondrichthyes; order Orectolobiformes; family Hemiscylliidae; genus Chiloscyllium; species Chiloscyllium plagiosum. Next base: position 7,966,762 of record NW_028270154.1, on the reverse strand, counting down.
ATTCCTAAGCAGCTGTATCCCGCTGCTCCCCACCTGCCCATGCCTCTGTCCAGACACACCTTAAATGAATCTGCTGGCAACGTGTTCCAGGCACCTGCCACCCTCTGTCTAAAGTACTTACCATGAGTATTCCCCCTTAAACTTTTCACCTCTCACTTTGAAAGCGTGACCTGTCGTTATTGAATCCTTCACCCTGGGAAAAAGCTTATTTCTATCTATCCTGTCTATATCCTTCAGGATTTTGTAGACCACAATCACGTACCCCCCAATCTCCTTTTTTCTAATGTAAACAATCCTAGCCTACTCAACTTCTCTTCATAGCTAGCACCTTCCGTACCAGGCAACATCCTTGTAAACCTTTTTTGCACGCTGTGCAAAGCATCCACATCGTTTTGGTAATTCGGCAACCAGAATTGTACACAGTATTCTAAAAGCAGCCAAACCAATATCTTGCACAATTTTAATATGAACTGCAGCATAATATCCCGTCTGATGTGGTAAGCATACCATATGCCTTCTTGACCACTCTATCCACCTGTGCAGCCAGCTTCAGGATACAATGGACCTGAACTCCCAGATCTCTCTGTTCGTCAACGTTTCCCAAGACTCTTCCGTTTACTGTATAATTCACTCTAGAATTAGACTTTCCAAAATGCATCACCTCACATTTGCCTGGATTTAACTCCATCTGCCACTTCTCTGCCCAACTCTCAAGTCTATCTATATTCTTCTGTATTCTTTGACAGTCTGCTATGCTTTCTGCTACTCCACCTATCTTCGTGTTATCTGCAAACTTGCTGATCATACCAACAGTGCCCTCTTCCAGATCATTTATGCATATCACAAACAACAGTGGCCCCAGCACTGATTCCTGTGGAACACCACTAATCACCTTTCTCCATTTCAAGAAATTCCCTTCAATTACTACTGTCTGTCTCAAGTTGCTCAACCAGTTCTTTATCCACCTCGCTAGAACACCCTGCACACCATGTGACTTCACTTTCTCCATTAGTTTACCATGGAGAACCTTATGAAACACCTTACTAAAGTCAACATACTAAAGTACTAATCGCAACAGTTATCTGGTTGGCTCTTAATTGTCTTCAAGAATGGCCTAGTGAGTCACGATTCAGTTTTCTTTAATAATGTGTTCCACAAAAGTCTTCTCAAGTGCAGTTCGATGCAATCATCCAGATCCCATGAATGACAAAAGGAAAACAGTCTTACGATGCCTTGACTGAAAAAAAGAAGAAGATACAGGGTACGACTAACTGCTAACATCGTGTTTGTAGTACGCATCAAGTAAGTGCAGTGTGAGTGGATGACAAGGTCGAAGGGTTCAATGAATCAAATGATGGGAAACTAGTATCAGTACTTTCGGGAGCTTAAATAATACATATACATATTTTGTAAAGTCTATCTTTTCATTTATGTGTTTTTGAAAATTGTTGGCTGAAGTAGGGAAGAACAGTTTAAAAGTTATAGTTTTAAGGATTGCTGCATGTTATGAATAACAATTAATCTGACACTTACAACAAACATTGTCTATCTAACTGTTTGAGAAATCGGTAGGTGAAGAGGTTTCAGGAATTGGAACTGGGAACTTCTATGCGCAGATGAAGCTGGGTGACAGCAAGCAGTAGTTTAGCCCATGGACGAATAATTAGTTATCCATGACAAAAGCATTCTGCCTACCCATATCCATGTGATTATTTCTCAGGGAACTGAGCAGACTGGGGTTGGGCAAAAAATAGAGAGAAGTGTTTGATTTCCACTGGCACAGAAGCTGTCTCCAAGTACTCTGCAGTCAAACCCACTATAAACCTCAGAAAACCAGTTTTTCGTTCCTTCACAGTTGTTTTAAGCAGTGGAGTTTGATGGCTAAGTCAGAGACATATTTAGAAGATAACTACCTACCTTATATATCTTGTAAACCAATAGCAGCACCCAGACAATAGTGACTGAGAAACATTATACAGATTATCACAGCAGCTCGTGAAGAGAAACCATTTCACTGCTTTCCAGATTTCCTAAGTTCACAAGTTATTTGTCGTGCCGTGTGCTTTTCAACAAAAGTTTATATTTTAATTTGTAGCATTGTATGCTGATTCTGTCGAACTGCTTAATATATAACTAGATTCTAATAACTTGATTTTTTTTTAAAAAAAGCTCTTATTAGGACAGAAACCATGGTCGTGTGTTCGATCAGCCTCAGTCTTCTATCAGGTAAATTGTGCGATTTCATTCATTTACTTTTAAATCTTTATTTTTTGCGATGACTCCAGTAACAGTAGAGCTTGAATTTCCAGAGCATGGTCCCAGTTATTCGTGACGATGTAATAAACATTAAAATGATTTATTAATGAACATTGGTTCTTGCATATGTGTACTTTAAGAAAATATCTGAAAAACTGATCCAAAAGATACTGGATCGCTATGTTTCTGTTCATCTAACAGGATGGTCAGCATCAGCTTGAATAAAAATTGGCTCAAGACCATAAAAAGACCAGTCGTCGGTAATAGGTGATTTAAGTTGTTCACACTGAAAGCTTGTGGAAGAACATAGATTGGTGAGCAGAATGGGTAACAAAATGCGGATGGACATTCGTACAGAAGAATATCAGGTGTTTTTTTTTGGCAGCCACCATAGCAAGAGACAGAGTATAATGAATAGGCAAAGTTCGAAAGACTTTGCATTGGATAAAATGAATTGCTTTTCAAGTCCATTGATCTTTCAATATACACAATGTTTTGTCGCATTAGCAACAATAGCTATGAAATTTTAGACTTCATAGATAGATGTTTTGCATTCGAAAGCAGGGAATTACTGCAAAATGTATGTAAGAAAATTTGTTGTGCCACATAAAATGTTCAGAACAAGTTATCAGACCATGATTAATAGCAAAATTTGTTTTCATGGAGATGACAATACTCACAATGAGCCATATGTCATGTTAAGCCATGGCTCGATATGTTGCTGTGAGAAGGGTGTCAAAGTACTTTGAACACTTCAAAATGTTACAGGGAGTAATATTTCATCACGCTACAAATGAACCAATTAGTAATTTATAGAAAACTTCTTTTCCATTGTTTTGGTATGATCTTGTTCTCTTTTGACGCTCCGTTGATGTCTCTAATAATCTTGTTATGCACACGAAATTGTTGTACTTTGGATTTTTTGACCAATCATCCATCGTTGTTGGCTTTCATATTGTCTCTATCACTCTTGTCTCTCCGCTGTTTAGTATTCACTTGTCTTCTTGTATAAGAGTGAAAGATTTTTTTTCTGCTAGTAGCTTCAGTAAACCTCACTATATTGGAACAGATTATAATTTCCCGTTCTCCAGATTTTTTTCTAATTTGCTCTTTCATTCCCCTCTCCAAATTTTTACTCTCAGTGTCGTCTGTTCTCAGCAGTTTTATAACAACGCTCTTGCTTTACTACATTGCTATGGAAGATGCTGATTCCCTCTTTGAATATAACTTTAAGACTTTCAGTCAAGCTAGTTTATCTTTTACAATTTCTTTCTCTTCATAATATTAATTTGATTCTCTTCCAACTATTTCACTCCAGATACTTCCTAACTTTTGATACAGTTTTTTCCCCATTATTCAAGCACTGAAGCATTTGTTTTTGTAATCCCCTTTTAATGTAGCATTTACAATGGTAATTCTTACATGGCACATATTCAAACCATCAATTCAAGTGTTGCTCATTTATAAAATGTGTGGATATTTCCAGTATTGTGTACAGGTAATCTCACTTAAGTTTGTTTCTTACAAATCACACCCATGTTCAGGTTACAGACCGTCAAGATTAGGACTGTAATCAATTTTATCAAACACAATCAAAATATTTCGCTTCCTCCTGTTCCTTAAATTTTGTGGCACACTAAGGCATCATTGAACTCATAGGTAAATATTCTCTACAATGCATCGACAAAAATTGAGAGAAATATAGAAATAACCACACTAATGAGTTAGGTGTCAGTTATTAAGGTAACGGAATTTCCATTAGACACTAGACAGGTTGGTCATTATATGAACTACAAAAAGTCAACAATTTTCTTGTTTATTCTACTCGATAGTCACAATCGCAGGAGCATCATTATCTTACGTTTTACGTGAATGTCAAGTAGTTAGACTGGCTGTGCACATATTTTGCAACGAAACTCTTAATATGCCCCATCTTTCTAGTTTTATTCAACACTACATAATGATCTCATTCTTTGATCTCTGAACACAAATTTGAAAACCTTCAGAAAGGGTCACTCGACCGGTAAGCTTAACTCTGATTTCGCTCCACAGGTGCTGCCAGACCTGCTGAGCTTTCCTAGCAAGTACTGTTTTTATTTGTGTTTGTCATCAGCGCTGTTCATACTCCCAACGCGCCATTTTACAACATATTCAATCAGCATTCGATACATGGATTTTTTCGTATATCATAAGTGATATGAAAAGTTTTCAGATTTTAACTAGATTATATGAAGTACTGTGGGTGTATGAAACAAAGCAAACTTTTGCTGGAGGTTCCATCAAATTTATAACTACGTTGTTGTATTGAATTTTCAAACCAACATTCTCCGGGGTATTATTCTCTATTTGGCATGTGAAGTTTGTACATGACAGTGAAAAGATTGTGATAAGTGATTGAAATAGCAATAGAATTTTTTCAATTTATTTTTAAAACAAAGTACACAATACAGCAATATGCAGGAACATTAATATTTTCAATTAAGTTTTATATAGATGTAATCTCATGTAGTTATAGGTGAAGACACTTTGTGTCGCTGTCTACCAATAAGGAGGAGAAATGCAGCCAGTGATCCACCACCCAACCGTTCACATCCGGAGGAGGATGCAAACGTAATGCTTGCGTTTATGTGGACCAAATGAACCATCTCCTCTGCGACTGTTCCAGGTTTCTAAACCAAATCATGAATAACATTATTTATGGGAGAGGTAAATCACAGTATTAATCAGCATTTACTTCTAGGCGCTGCGCAAAATTTATACCGCAAAAGAAATGTCGCGATCAGACCGCCATTGGATGTTGAACAAGCCAGCGATACCGTCCATCTTTTTGCTTTGTTTCTGGAATCTAGCTACGGGGCAGCTTCGCTACTCCATTCCTGAAGAGCAAGAGCCCGGTGCTTTAGTAGGAAATATCGCACAAGACTTGGGATTGAATGTGGAGGAACTTACACGCCGTAAATTTAGAATTGTCTCTGATTCGCCAGCGCAAAACCTGAATGTTGATCTAAAGAGCGGAATCTTAATTGTGGAAGGTCGAATAGACAGAGAACAACTCTGTGGACAAAGCTCGACCTGTTTAGTGCCTGTACAGGTCGTAATTGAAAATCCTGTCGAACAATATCGCGTGGATGTCGAAATTCTGGATATAAACGACAATCCGCCTAGATTCCCGGTAAGTGAAATCCGTTTGGAAATTGCTGAATCAGCCATACCTGGAACGCGCTTTCTGTTGCAGAACGCGCACGACTCTGACGTGCAAGCTAATTCCCTTCGCACGTACCAATTGACTCCAAATGATCATTTTAGTTTAGATGTGCAGTTTCGCGGAGAAACAAAATTACCAGAATTAAAACTGGACATGTCTCTAGATAGAGAAGAGCAATCAGAGCACAGCCTATTGCTTACAGCTCTTGACGGCGGATCTCCAATGAGGACAGGTACCACCCATGTAATTATTAATGTCTTGGATATTAATGACAATGCACCTGTTTTCGAACAATCTTTGTATGTTGTCAATCTAGTTGAAAATGTGTCTTCGGGATCTCTGGTGATTAAACTTAATGCGACTGACTTGGATGAAGGGTCCAATGGCGACATCGTATATTCTTTCAGTAGTTATAATAAAAAGAGGATCCGCGAACTTTTTAGTATTGATGCCATTTCAGGTGAAATCAGGGTCAGCGGAATGCTGGACTTTGAAGAAGTAAGTACTTACGACATTGATGTGGAAGCTAAGGATAAAGGTTCCTACCCTTTATCCACACACTGTAATGTTCGGGTGAATATCAAAGATCTGAACGATAATGCACCTAATATTACTTTAAATTCCATTGCGAAAGAAATACGTGAGGATGCTTCGAGAGGAACATTGATAGCTTTAATCAACGTGAAGGACAAGGATTCTCATGAAAATGCTTATGTTGATTGCCGCATATCTCCAAATCTCCCATTTGTTCTTAAATCATCTTTCAAGAATTCTTACATGTTGGTGTTAAATGATCCATTGGACCGGGAACGTGCTTCTGACTATAAAATTGTGGTAACGTGCTACGATCGAGGGAATCCTCCATTGACTTCCAACGCAAATATAGTTGTGCACGTTTCAGATATAAACGACAACGCGCCCAGATTTCTGCAGCCTTCATACACCATATATGTGATGGAAAACAACGCACCAGGCAATTCAATTGGGGTAGTGAGAGCCTTCGATCCTGACATGGATGAAAACTCACATCTTTCTTATTCCATTGAGGAGAGTGAAGTAAAGGGGACGCCAATTAGTTCATATGTGTCTATCAATTCTAAAACTGGTGTTATCTATTCACAAAAGAAGTTCGATTACGAACAACTTAAACATTTTCAGGTCCACATCCAAGCTCAGGACGGTGGAGTTCCATTACTTTCTAGTAATACTACTGCGAACTTGATTATCCTTGATCAGAATGATAACCCTCCGGTAATAAAAATGCCCAAGTCAATAGCTGTGCCCCGGTCTGCAGCTCCGCGACACCTGACGGCCAAGATAATTGCTTCTGATGCTGACTCTGGACAGAATGCACGGCTTTTCTATCAGATTGTGCAAGCCACTGATCTCAGTCTATTCACAGTATCACACAATTCAGGCGAAGTTCGCACTGCTCGCCATTTTAAAGACAGCGATGACATTTCACAAAAACTCGTCATACAGGTGAGCGATAATGGACATCCACCACTCTCTGGCACTGTTACTCTTACGATTTCCGTCGCTGAACAGAGCGCAGAAATTCGCTCAAATTTTGCTGAACCGCATAAGGAATTAGAAAACGTTACCGATTTAGCATTTCATATAGTTATTACTTTGGGAGTACTATCGCTCATACTTCTAGCTATTATTGTTGTCCTCATTGCCCTCATTTGGCCTGTTAACAGACATATTGCGTTCTCCAGACGTTGCGCCATTGCGAGATGCTGCTGGGCCAGTGAATTCGAAACCAAGAATAGATTCCAAGGCTCGAACGTCAACCTGCAAATTGTGCCTGATCCTAAAGTTATTGCGAATGTCCTTGAGGTAGAAGGGAATGGATCCGTTTTCGATACATATCAATATAAACTTCACTCGGCACCACAGGTTAGCGCATTGGAGTACATGGTCGTTGCACCATTCAGCCCAGGAACGTCAGGAACAAATGCCAGGAATAGTAGACCAGCTTTGGCAGAACGTGACATAAGAGCGAATAATGACTGGCTTACGAAAATAAATAAGGTGAGTGTACACATTGAATTATAATACATGCAGCTTACAAATAATGTTTACTGCACCATACAGCTAATTCACGATTGAGGTTAAAATAAATGATGATGTAGCACTATATCCCCCATTTTATTTTCCAAATGATATGATTGATTTGTTTGCCTATTTAATCCACTTTCATGAAAGGAATTTCAATAAATATGTTCGGAAATAATAGTATTTTGTCAATTCTCAACAGCTGCTCATATTTTGAATAAAGCAATAACTAAAAGAACAAAGAAAAGTAAACTAAGAAGTAGATTGTATTCACCAATAGCTCTGCGTACAAGGCTCGTTAACTATTGTTAAGATGTAGTGATAATAAACATGCAGGGAATAGCTGCGCTTTTCTCCCATCTGCAAAATGCTGGCAACTGTCCACGGTCAACTACTATAACGTATAATACCTGCGAGATCTGAGTAAGACTGATGGAATCTAATATATGGTACCATATTATATTAAGTTGTATGTTTTTTTTCTAGAAAGCCAATCATTATCATAAATAACTTCGATACAAATTGGTTAATTGCTGTGCCTAACAATATATTCAGAAATCAAGCAGAGAAAAGAATAGTGTTCTAATCTAACATGAGTTTGTTGCTTTTAAAATACACTTCTGATTGTTGGTGTTTATGGTGCTTTGTTCAATTTTTCTGTGCAACCTTTTCAGTTTCCAATCACATTTCCTACCTATCGTTTTGTACAACCGTCTGAATACAGAACGGGATAATGCAATGTGTAGGATGTTAAATTGACAATTACGTGTTTTCTGGTAACTTAGTTGGCTCAATGTTAGAGTTTTTACTGATTCTTTAATCAAAAGTAGTGCACAATGGACTGTTGTTCTTTCATTATTTCAATGAGTGCCTCCTTCAACTGTAACTGTTTGATTTCCTGTAACACTAAGTTATTTCTGTTTGCCTTTCTATATTGGCTACATCAGAGATAGACAAGCATTTCAGCCCTTTTTTAAAAAAAATTGAATTTCAGAGATTCTAACTTTAAAATTTGAAAGTAAACTTTTAATTTGAATTTCCCTTTTTTGTGAATGTTGTTTGCGGTGGTAAAGACACTTCCTCGATAACTTCAGCTCATTGGAGAGTTGTGATTTGTTCTTCCGAAGCTCACGAATCAATAGGAACAGAAGTAGGCCATTCAATCTGTCAAGACTACCCTGTCATTAAATATGACCACGGCCGATCCAACACATCAGTGCCTCTTCCCAACATTATCACCATAAACCTTGATTGCAATGATATTCAGAAATGCATAAAACTGATTTAAAACGTACTCAAATACTACGCTCCCGTTGCCCCCTGACGAAGGAATTCTAAAAATTCACAAGCCTCTGATTAAACAAAATGCCGGCCAAATCAGTCTTGAATGGCATCCTACGTAATTCAAAATTGTGACCTGTGATTCTGGACTCTCCAAATATGGGTAATATCATACCGAGCCTGTTTGGACAATCCCTGTAGATATTTTATAGATTTCAATTAGATCACCTGTCATTTTTCGACACTCGAATGATTGTGATCAATCTTCCTTCATTGGCAGTCGCATCATTCAGGCGCCAAGTCGGGTTAACCTTCGTTTTACCCCTTCAATGGCAAAACTACATCTCCCGAGGAAACTGCGCACAGTACTGCAGACACGGACTAATTAAGCTTCGATACAATTTGAAGCAATACCTAATTACTACTGCACCTAAATTTACTTGTGAATTCGGCTAACATTTAGTTAGAGGGCTGAATAGCGTGTTGGACCTGCTTCCAGCGACTTTTTGATAAGGACTTCTAAATCCCTTTATACATTTTCCAAACGCTTAAACATTCAAGAAATAGTATGCATAATGTTTCCTCCTGCCAAAGTAAATTATCTCATTTTTTTTTAAATTTTGTATCCATTTGCTATTTTCTTGCCCATTCCATCATTCCTGTCCAAAACCTTCTGAAGCCACTTCAAGACATTCTCACAATAAGCCTTGCTGCTTAGCTATATATCGAACAGCAGTTTTGAAAATTGTATTTAGTCGCCAAGTCCAAATTTTTGAAATATCTGGTGAACAGCTAGGGCCTAAGTACTTTTCGATGTCGTAACTCGCAAATTGTCGCTGTGATAACGCAAATGGCTCTATTTATGCCTATTCTCTATTTTCTGTCTGTTGGTGAATCTTCATCTTTAATATCCCAAAACATTATCTTGTGCTTTACTACTGCTAACTAACCTCTTGTGTGGGATCTTCATAAAAGCCTTGTGATATTAGATGTATGATACATCCATTGACTCCCGTTTACGAGTTTTATGAGTAATATAGTCAAAAAACCCTCTCACAAATTCGTCAAACATGCGTTCCCATTCGAAACTCCATGCTGATTATTCAGATATTCATTCATGAAAACCTGCTGAACGCCACTAAAAAGCTGCACCTCCTCACCACCCTGATCCAAGCGCCTGGCAACGAGGGAGTTTCAGTCAAAACAAAGGAAGTTAAAATCCCCCACTAGAACAACCCTATTATTCTTCGATCTACTGCTGGCTGTTGGGAGGCCGATAGTACACCCCCATCAAAGTGATTGCACCTTTCCTATTCCAGAAATCTGTCCATATGACCTCCCTGGATGAGCCTTCCGAGGCGTCTTCTCTCAATACAACTGTGATATTTTCGCTAATCAGCAATACAACTCTCCTACCCTTTTTGTGTTCTTCTCTATCTAGCCTGAAACCCAGAAATCCCAGAACGGTAAGCTACCAGGCTTCTCCCTCTTTCACCCAAATCCTTATAATAGTTACAACATCATAGAAGTATTTACTAATACAACGGTTAAGTTCATCTGCTTTACCTGCTATATTCATCACGTTTACAAAGTAAACTTCAGATCGCCAGTCTCAAGATGTTCAGTAACTTCTCACTCTCTGGCCTCGTCCTTAGTCTTACTGACCTTAATCTCTAACCCCTCCTCGGTCACTTGTTGGCCTACTGCACTGGTCCCCAACCCCTGCAACACTAGTTTAAACACTCCTGAGTGACGCAATCAAACCTCCCTGTCGGATATTGATGTTCTGCAGGAAGAAGTGTTGGGATCCATCCTGTTTGTGCACTGGCAAGGAAAGAATAGTTCTCAAATCAGTGTCAAGGGGAAGTTTCTTTATGTATAAACTTTCACTCAGTTCTCTCTCCCATGAGGGTAAACATTCTCAAGAGTATCAATTTTGTCAAGTTTACTCTTCATCTTTTACGTTTCAGCACAATCAACTCTCATTCTTCTAAACTTCAATGGAAAAAGCCCAGAATTTGCAAGTTTTCTTTATCCCAGGAAGATTCACTTCAGTGAATCTTCTCTGTTTCTAACCCTGTACTGTCCCTGTCCCTGGGAGTGTTTGATAGGGGGACAGTGTAGAGGGAGCTGCGTGAACACAATTGTAACAGGTCTGAATTAACAAGAGCAAAGTATTACACAATACTCCAGCTGTGATCTCAACAGCACCCCGCACAACCTTGGAAAACATCTCTACTTTTATGCTGAATTCCACAACATGTTGGTTATTCTGTGCAAATTGACACTGATTTCGTATGTCTATTATTTCAGCTAAGTGTTTAGATTGCAGTTAGGTAGCATATGGTTAATGAAATCAACTGGATAGTGCTTCCGTTCAAAATAATCATATTACAGAAAGTAAACAATGAGCCCATTCTTGTAAAGTAGAAACTAAAACTTTTGCTATTTGATATACACTTCCATCGAGATGGACATGAGTGCACTCAAGTGTACTAACCATGAAATTAAGACAAGAGTCGAGAGTGTGGTGCTGGAAAAACTAAGCAGGTCAGGCAGCATCTGAGGAGCAGGAGAATTGACGTTTCGGGCAAAAGCCCTTCACCAAGAATGTAAGCCATGGGGTGGTGAGATAAATGGGAGGGTGTGGGGCTGGGGGTAAGGTAGCTGACAGTGTGATATGTCGGAGAGGAGGGTAGAGCCAATAGCTGGGAAGGAAGATAGACAGGTAGGACAGGTCATGAGGGCAGTGCTGAGTTGGAAGTTGGATCTGGGATAAGGTGGGGGGAGGGGAAATGAGGAAAATAGTGAAATCCACATTGATGAGGTTGGAGGGTCCCGAGGCAGAAGATGAGATGTTCCTCCTTCAGGAATCGGGTGGTTAAGAAGTGGTGATAGAGAAGGCCCGACCTGATTGTCCTTGGCAGATTAGGAGGGGGTGATGAAGTGTTCTGCCATGGGGCAGTGGGGTTGGTTGGTGCGGGTGTCCAGGAAGTGTTCTCTGAAGTGCTCTGCGAGTAGGCGTCCTGTCTCCCCAATGTAGAGGAGACCTCACCGGGAGCAACATGCAGAATAAATGACGTGTGGAAGTGCAAGTGAAACTTTGATGGATGTGGAACGCTCCTGTGGGGCTTTGAAGGGAGGCGAGGGAGGAGATGTGGGCACAGGTTTTGCAATTCCTGAAGCGGTAGGGGAAAGTGCCGGGAGGGGAGGGTGGGTTGGTGGGGGGGAGGGGGGGGGGTGGACCAAATGAGGGAGTCAAGGATGGAATTCTCTTTATGGAAAGTGGATAGGGGTGGGGAGGGAAATACATCTCCGTTGATGGGGTGTGTTTGTAGGTGGTGGAAATGACAGAGGATGATGCAATGTATACGGGAGGTTAGTGGGGTGGGGTTGGAGGGCGGAGGTGCGGGAAGTGGATGAGATGCGCTGGAGGGTGTCGTCAACTACGTGGGAGGAGAAATTGCGATCTTTAAAGAAATAGGCCATCTGATGTGTTCTGTGGTGGAACATGTCCGCCTGAGAACAGATGCAGTCGAGGCAGGGAGATTGAGAATAAGGGAGAGCAGGATGGGAGGAGGAGATATGTGTAGAGTCTGTGGTTTTTTAGAAGATGTCAGTTTTGAGGTGCTCACCGTTGATGGAGGTGGAGAGGTTCAGGAAGGGGAGGGAGGTGTCTGAAATATTCCAGGTGAATTTAAGTCCAGGGTGGAAGATATTGGTGAAGTTGATGAACTTTGGCCATAACATTAAGACCAGACGAAATCATAATTTACATTTCCCAGAATCGGCATATGTTCATTCACATAGATCCATTCATTGCAAACAAAAGGAACATCGTCAATCCTGTGCATTATTTTTAAATTCTCTAGCACCATGGGGGACGTATGGTGTTTAGAGTAGAAATTGTAGAAGATTAATTCAAAATAAACTCTGGTTTAAAAGTCACTTTTAATTTGAGAATAGCAGGGGTTGTAATTGCAACTATAAGTCTGAAGGACTGTTTGATCTCGCAGGCTAAGGTGAGACCGAGGTTGTTCCCAATGTATCAGTTGTGTCAAAGAATTATAGTCACCTCATGCTAGAGTTAATTTTAGAGGCTTTATAACAATTGGTAGAAATTAATGTCTTTCCTAATCTTCCGTGCTAAATATTAGTGAATTTGGAAGAGTTCTTAGTGATAAGCATGTATTTAGGTTATTATCAACAATGCAATTCAGCTAGCAAACATCTGAGAATGAGTATAACTGTCAGAAGTCTTGCTGTAATTAAAAAGAACTTTTCTGTAGACATATCTCGAAAATTCTGTATAGTTTGGTTTCCTCTCTGAAGGAAAGGTATATTTTGGCAGAGGGAGTAGATAAACTTTCATAAGACTCATTCCTGGGTTGATAGGATTGTCCAATGAATTGAAACTGAGAAGAATTCACAGAAAGTTTCCACAGTTTAGAAGGATGAAGAGCCATCGCATTGGACCACACTGAATTCTGACAGACCTCGATAGTTTATAAGCTGGGAGAATGTGTTCTCTGATTGGAGAGCCCAAAACCAGAAGTCATGTCTCCAAATACGAAGTGACAACTTTACAGTTGTGAAGAGGTAGAATGTTTTTCGTTTGAGTGTGTTGGTTCTTTGGAATTCTCCAGAGGGTTAACGGAAACCATAAGATATTACGATATGGGAGCAGAATTAGGCCATTTGACAATTAACTTTCCCTGTTATTCAAATATACCTGATACTTTTCTTAACCATATTCTCCTGCCTTCTCCCTCTAACTCCATGCTAATCAAGAACCTACCTATCTCTGTCTTAAATGCAATCAATGACTTAGGCTCCACAACCTCCTGTGGCAATGAGTTCTACAGATTCAAGCCACTCGCTGGAGAAATTCCTCCTCATCTCAGTTCTAAAGGACTTTCTCTCCATTCTGTTTTTATGCCCTCGGGTCCCAATCTCTCCTGCAAGTGGAAACGTCTTCTCTATCGAGACATTTCAGTATTCTCTAAGTTTCAATTAGATCTTGTGTCATCCTTCTAAACTCCATCGAATACACACCTAGACTCCTCAGCCACGCCACGGACGTTAAGCACTTCCTCCCTGAGATCATCCTTATAAACCTTCTCTGGACCCATTTCAATTGCAGCACACGAACCCTTAGATATGGGGCCCAAAATTGCTCACAGTGTTCCAAATGTCGTCTGACCAGAGCCTTATACAGCCTCAGCGGTACATCCCTGCTATGGTATTCTGGCCCTCTCTAAATGAATGCTAACGTTGCTTTTACCTTTCTGACTGCCAAGTGAACCTGACTGTTAACCTTTGGGGAATCCTGAGCTAGGACTCCAAATTCCTTAGTCCTTGACGATTCCAGGGCTTTTCCCCTTTTAGAAAATCATGTTAACTTCTATTATTTCTACTCAAGTTCAAAATTTGACATCATTCTATATTGTATTTGATCTGATACTTCTTTGCCCATTTTTCTAGCTTGTCCAAGTCTTTCTACAGCTTCCCCACCGCCTCAATATTACCTGCCCCCCCCCCCCCACCTCCCTCAGCCATCTTGTGTCAGTGCAAATTTCGCTACAATGCTTCCAGTTTCGTTGCCTAGATTGCGGAAATGTACCATAAACAGGCATGATGCCAGCATTGAAGCCTGCGGAACACCACTAGTCATCAGCTGCCATTCTGAAAAAGGTCTCTTCATCCCAAACTCTGCTCTCTGCCTTCTGCCAGTCAGACAATCCTCTGTCTGGAGTCACATGTCAGCCCAAGCAGGCAAGCAAGATCTTTCATTGCCAAAATGAAGTTCGTGAACCAGATATCTTGTTGAGAATTGGGCAGAATTTTCTTTGTTTATACGTCATTATGGTTAGCTTTCGATTCCATATTTTTACATTGGTTGACGTTAGATTCCAGCAGTTTCGATTGCTGCGTTTGGTCTCGTTTACCTTCGAGTCAAATGACATTAGCACTAGGCTACTATCTTCCCACTTATGCTGTCTTCGCCGACCTTGAAATGTATTTGAGAACAAAACGTTAAAAAGTTGAATATTCCAACTGGTAGACAACTTTAATTTAATGAGAACATTTCCTGCACAGTTACTTCACTTTTCATATTTTATGAATTCCAATTGATAGTACACATTGATGATCAAAATTGCATATCTAGGAAAATTGGATCCCTAGGCTCTGACATGACTTTTAGCCAAAGTGTGTACATAGCTTATCCAGTTAAATTTCAGGACGCCAGAGACCCACTGCTTGTTTTTGCATGCAGATTCGGTCATTTCGATCTCTGTAAAAGTCAAAGGAATGTCCTTAGTCTGTCTTTTTATTTGAGATGATCATTACCTGATGATTGTAATGCCCGAAAAATTGTTGCTTCTTTGAACCCAAAATTTAAGCGGTGCCCAGTGCATGTTACGTGCAAGCACGTCCTTGTTTATTTTGCAAACACCGTGCAATCTTGAGTTAATATACCAACCTCTGGTCTTAAATTGAAGTGTCCTTGTTGTCTCTTCAGCTCATGCGTCCTTGTGTGTTATAGTGTTGATTGCTAAACCAGTTCGATACGGTTGGGAACAAGAAGAGAAATCGTTGGAGAAATTCATCGGTGTCCAGCAGCACCTGTGGAGATAAAACAGAGTGAACGTTTCAAGTCCAGTATCCCTTCTTCATCTGAAATGTTGACTCAATTTTCTCTCCTCAAATGCTACCAGACCTGCTGAGTTTCTCCATAAATGTGTTATTGTTTCAGATCTCCAGCGTCTGCAGATTTTTTTTTGTTTTATTTTATCGACATGGTTTGGGCTACGGAACGGCCTTAGTGAACGGTTGCAACAACGTTGTTGAATATTGATTACCTCCAACAGCTACAATTAACTTTGCTTCAAACGTGCTGCCGTGAAGCAGAGGAGAGATTAATATACGATTACCCTTTAATTCAGTTTTGCTTTGGCTTCCAGATACCACACTTGCCCAAAAGGCTGCCGTGTGATCTAACAATTCACTCTCACCTTTACACGCGTTTCTGCTCTTTTGTCCATGTCTGTGCCAAGGCTTAATGATTAATGGAAGCATGTAGTTCTGGTCATGGTGAATAGATGCTGTTTTGTAGAATTGCAAGCGATACTTTGCACCACTTTTTTTGATGATTGAGAGCAAGTTGGAGAATTGCTTATTGTCCTACTGTAATTGTTTCTGCACTTAGTGCCCCTGAATATTTACTTCCATTTGTCGGCTAGATGGCAGTGTTGTAGCTGTACTGGAGCAGCCTGATTAGAGATGCAGAGAGTCTTGGAACCCAAACCTTCTTCACCATAACTGGGACACTAAATCTGTTCAACTATTTCTTAATATCATTGGCTAACATCTGGTATTTGTGATTCTGGAGATCTCAGAAGGAGACCGAGATGTATTTCTGCCTGCTGCCCCTGGCTGTGTATTGTTACAAATGCTTCCACCTTGTATTTTGATCTCACATAAGTAGCTACAGTGCCATTGTTAGTACAAGCTATCATAGTATCATTTCAATACTGCAAAAATATTATCCAATTCCATTTGTTGTGGGGTTACTTGACTCTGTCCCGATCATGTTGCTTCTTCTGGTTAGCATGAGTGTTGTTGTTTGTTGTAACTTAAACAAAGTGTTTAATACTTCTTGGCTACGTATGGCACGGCTTCTGGCACGCACTTCTACATCCCTCTTTGAAGCACGGTCAGTCTCCTTGTTAAAAAGCTTTGTCAGAGTTAGATTAATGTTGTCTCCTGACCGCAGTACTGTTGCAGTGCCAATCCTTTGTTTGTACTCAACAAAAGCACATGGGACGCCGTTTTGAACTGCTCGTTCAGCTCTAGGTCTATTCGACATAATGCAGGTATTAACACAAGGTGATGCACCTGACTTCAATGTGATGATTAGACTTTGCCTCCACAAAGACTCTGGGCTCATTCTGTACTATGCAAAGTAATACAAGCACTAAACCTCAAGCAGGATGTTCTATATATCACATTGACTAGCATATAGCATATTTATTAGATAAGAAAATTACGATTTAGTATGCATAATTTGTCAGGATATAGAACCATAAGGGATAAAAACAGAAAGTACTGGTAAACTGAGTAGGATAGGTAGCATCAGAAGTAACGCTTCGTGTCCAGTTATCCTTCTTTATAGATGGTCACTGGATTCGAAACATTAACTCTGTTTTCTGTCCACAAATGCTGCCAGACCTGCTGAATTTATCCAGACTTGTTTTTAGATTTCCGGCATCAATAGTTCTTTGTTTAATGTTAGACTTGTAATGGATGTCTCCAGCCCGCACTTCTTAAGATTGCCGTTGAATGGTTATGATGTAACCAACTTTTAAGTTCTGTGGGGCCTGCTTTATTAGGCAGAGAAGAATTAGCCAGTAATAAATCTGAGCAGAGGCACATACTTGAGCAACAAAAATTACTTTATTACAAATAATAAGACAGTAGGGCACATGAGCATTGAGAAAGTTCCATTAACTAGGTAAATCTATTGTTATTTCTTTAGATGGCTAAATGCGTTACATTAAATGTAGACAGCAAGACAGTGAGGACTGCAGAGCAGGGAGAACGTGGTGCTGGAAAAAAAACGCAGCAATCAGGCAGCATCTGAGGAGCAGGAGAGTCAACGTTTCGGGCAGGAACCTTCATTAGGACTAGGCAACTAACAAAAGAAAAACTGTCTCAGAACTGGCGAGCTACTTCCAGGGACAGTCTATTTCGCAATTAGTTCTGAGCTTGTAAGTATATAATCATCGAAATATGAAAGTATTCGCATCCTCTGCACTTGTCTGGGCGAAATTCTTAAATAACCATGACCTTACAAATCAGATTTAACACCAAATACCCATTCATCGATACTGGCATAAAGAGTCGAGGCAATAGAACCAAAATATGCAAATGAAGACAGATTCACTCCACGAAGCTAATATGCTACAAAAAATTTTTATTCCCTTAATCTTGGATTTTTTTTCTTTAATACTGAAATTTTCTATAAGTTTTGAATCAGCTTTTGTGAAACAACAGAGGCAATGTATTAATGGCATTTTCATAACGATGCACAACTGCATCTTGACTCCACTTTATTACCAAAATTGATAATTATTGAAGCTGTCACGTATAATAGATTCGGTCCTTTAATATTTCTTGTGATCTGAGAAGACAGGTTTGTACACTATTCATTATCTGACAAGATGCATCAATGTCGTGTCACCAAGGTGAGTGTTGGTTGTTTCCAGGCACTTGAACGTCAAAATTATGTGAACTAAAGTGAAAAACAATATTGAAAGTGTACTCAATAATTGTGCCTGGTCCTGAATTATACTTACGACCATTGTAAATATATTTTGAGATTAAGAATATGCAATTTAGACGTAAGGAATATTTTACCAGATAAGTATCATGACACTAAATGGAAGTCACAATATAATTTGAATTCTGTCGGTAAAGGTGCAATGAAAGAACTGCAAGTTTGCATTTAATTATTTCTTCTGCTTGCATAAATGTGAGCTTAGTAGGAACTTCGATCCAACAATTACAAATATAAAACGTATTCTGTGCCCTGATGAATAGTAAATAAATTATCATAATTTCAATATTTTCAATGAAGTGCTAATATTTTCTCAGTGCAGTTATAGGCCGAGACTCTTTGTGTCGCTGTCTACCAATAAGGAGATGAAATACAGCTGGTGATCTACCACCCATCCCCCAACACCCGGGGGAAAAAAAGCAGAAGGAATGGTGGTGCCTGTACAAACGAAGGAGCCATCTCCTCAAAAGATCTCTACGCGTTGCAGTTAATTCGTCACTCTGATCGATTTACTTCGGGTAAGATGCAGCACGTTATCCCCCAGAAGAATTTTTAAGGCTTAGAACTGTCATACCAGCAAAAGAAATGGCACAACCCAGCAATCGTATGTTGCCGATAGCGACCATCTTTCTGCTTTGTGCTTGGAATCTGGTTTCCGGGCAGATTCGTTACTCCATTCCCGAAGAACTGGAACATGGTGCCTTCATCGGAAACATCGGAAAGGATTTGAATTTGGCAGTGGAGGAACTATCACGCCGTAAATTCAGAATGGTGTCTGCCTCTTCAATACAATATGTGGATGTAAATCGTCGGAGTGGCGTTTTATTTGTTAATAAAAGGATAGACAGGGAGCACCTCTGTGGACAGAGTGCGACGTGTTTATTGTCTCTGGAAGCAGTAGTTGAAAATCCTGTGGAGCAATATCAAGTCGAAGTTGAGATTGTCGATATTAATGATAATTCACCGAGTTTTCCTAACAGTGAAATTCATCTGGAAATTGCAGAATCAGCGGTTCCTGGAGCGCGTTTTCTCTTGGAGCACGCGCATGATCTTGACGGAGGAAACAATTCTATCCGCACATACCAACTCACACCAAATGAACATTTTACTTTGGATGTGCGAAGTCGCGGCAGACGCATACTACCCGAATTAGTGCTGGAGAACTTTCTCGACCGAGAAAAGCAAGCAAAACACCGTTTATTGCTCACAGCGTTTGACGGGGGCTCTCCAGAAAGGACAGGTACCGCGCACATAACTATTATAATCTTTGATATTAATGATAATGCCCCGGTTTTCCGACAGTCGTTATATACTGTCAGTCTCATGGAAAACGTGCCAAAAGGTTCTTTAGTGATTAAACTGAACGCCACTGATTTGGACGAGGGTCCTAATGGCGACGTGGTTTATTCATTTAGTAGTCACAATGAGGAAAGCGTTTCGAAAATGTTTACGATTAATTCAACGTCGGGGGAGATCCAAGTGAAGGGAATACTTGATTTTGAAGAAACAAGTTATTATGAGATTGATGTAGAAGCTAAGGACCGGAGTGTACCACCACTATCTGCTCATTGTAACGTGCGAGTGGAGGTCAAAGATGTCAATGATAATCCTCCGGATTTACTTCTTAATTCTATCTCACAGTCAGTCAGTGAGGATGCTCCCAGTGGAACGCTGGTAGCATTGATCGGTGTAACAGACCGAGATTCCAATAAAAACGGATACACGGATTGTTTTATCTCTCCAAACATCCCTTTTGATCTGAAATCGGCGTTTATAAATTCTTACAGGCTCATCACGAATAAAGTGCTAGACCGGGAAAGTGTCCCTCAATATAAAATCACGGTAAAGTGCACAGACCGCGGATCCCCCTCACTCTCCACCAACAAAACAATCGTTGTGCAGATTTCTGATATAAATGACAATGCGCCACGCTTTACACAGCCTTCATACAAAATCTATGTGACAGAAAACAATGCGCCTGGAAGTTCCATTGGATCAGTGACAGCTTTTGATCCTGACATCGGTCAAAATTCTCAGGTTACATACGGAATTGTGGAGAAGCCTCTTCAGCAGTTGCCAATATCTTCATATATCTATATCAATCCGAAAAATGGCACTATATTTTCAAAACATTCATTTGACTACGAACAGTTTAAAAGTTTTCAGATCCACGTTCAAGCTCAAGATGCTGGTTTGCCGTCACTTTCGAGTAGTGTTGCTGTGAATGTGATTGTCCTTGACCAAAACGATAACCGCCCTGTTATAATATCTCCTGGATCTAAAACGCATGTCAATTCAAGTGTTCTTCGATCTGCAGACCCAGGATATTTGATAACGAAGATCATTGCTTCCGATGCAGATTCTGGTCAAAATGGACGACTTTCCTATCAAATTATGCAATCCAACGATCCAGGTCTTTTCACAATTTCACGTAATTCTGGAGAAGTAAGAAGTGTTCGGCGATTTAAAGATAGCGACGCGGAAACGCAAAGGTTAATTATTCAAGTGAAAGACAATGGATATCCACCTCTCTCGACCACGGCCACTATTATATTGAAAATAGCTGCGGAAAGCACAAACATTCAACCGGATGTCAGTGAACCCCGCAAGGATTTCCAAGGTTCAGAGAGGTTAACCTTTTACATCATCATAACTTTGGGAGCAACCTCATTTGTTCTGCTAACGGTTATCATTGTTCTTGTTGTTGCTGTATGCCCAATGGGCGGGAGTTCTGCTCATGGTCGAGGTTGCTCTCTTTCTAGTTGTTGTTGCAGCAGAGAATTGGAATATCAGAGTTCGAGTGTCAATCTTCAATACGTACCGGATTCCAGTTTAATTCCAAACTTTCTGGAAGTCCATGGTAATGGATCGTTTTCAGAAAACTACCGTTACAAAATCCGTTCAGTGCCAGAAACAGCTGAATTAGCTTTCACGAAGTTCAGTCCACAAATGCCTAGAACGATTGAAAGGAACGTAATGAATATTTCACCACAGTGTCGAAAACTGAAGGATAACTGGCCTGATATACCCAATGAGGTGAGCAACTTTTTCACTAGTTAACACCTAAATATTAAAATGCTTATGCAGAATAAGCTAATGGGGTCGACAAGCGCACTGCTAATCTCTACATCCAGGAAGAAGATCTGAGTTTCCAACGTTTTATGCAAAAGCCCAGCGCTTTTGGAAACTAAATGTTTTGTAAAAGTGGCATGAGCAGCTTGTTCCTGTCGCATTACTCATTCTGAATTTCTTGCTTATTTTTTGGATATTGTAATAGTTTCATAAATGCCAGCTAAACCAATGGAATTCATGCAGTAACTTCAGTACCGTACTGTTTAGCAAGAAAGCACACAATCAGGAGAATTGAAGGTTTCTTCCAGTATGTGTGGCATTAACTAACGGGAACGCTTCTCAGGCAATTAGTAATTGCCAGGATAACTTCAATGCATAGGGTCACACATCCGCAAAGACCGTTCCCTCCGTGACTACCTGGTCTGGTCCACGCCCCCCTACAACCCACCCTCCCGAACTGGCACCTTCCCCTGCCACCACAGGAACTGTAAAACCTGCGCCCACACCTCCTCCACCACCTCTATCCAAGGCCCTAAAGGAGCCTTCCACATCCATCAAAGTTTTACTTGCACATCCACTAATATCATTTATTGTATCCGTTGCTCCAGATGCGGTCTCCTCTACAGTGGGGAGACTGGGCGCCTCCTAGCAGAGTGCTTTAGGGAACACCTCCGGAACACCCGCACCAATCAACCATACCGTCCCGTGGCCCAACATTTCAACTCCCCCTCCCACTCTGCCGAGAACATGGAGGTCCTGGGCCTCCTTCACCGCCGCTCCCTCACTGCCAGACGCCTGGAGGAAGAACGCCTCATCTTCCACCTCGGAACACTTCAACCCCAGGGCATCAATGTGGACTTCAACAGTTTCCTCATTTTCCCTTCCCCCACCTCACCCTAGTTCTAAACTTCCAGCTCAGCACTGTCCCCATGACTTGTCCGGACTTGTCCTACCTGCCTATCTCCTTTTCCACCTATCCATTCCAGCCTCTCTTCCCTGACCTATCACCTTCATCCCCTCCCCCACTCACCCATTGTACTCTATGCTACTTTCTCCCCACCCCCACCCTCCTCTAGCTTATCTCTCCACGCTCCAGGCTCACTGCCTTTATTCCTGATGAAGGGCTTTTGCCCGAAACGTCGATTTCGAAGCTCCTTGGATGCTGCTTGAACTGCTGTGCTCTTCCAGCACCACTAATCCAGAATCTGGTTTCCAGCATCTGCAGTCATTGTTTTTACCACGGAAACAGACCCTTCGATCCAAATATTCCACGCTGACCATGTTCCCAAACTAAACTCATCCTACCTGCTTGCGTTTTGCCCATAACGCTCCAAGCTTTTCCTATTCATGCACTTATCTAAATGTCTTTTAAATGTTGTAACGTTACCTGAAACCACCACTTTCTCTAGCAGTTCATTCCATACACGAACTACACTCTGTTTAATAGAGCTGCCGCTTATCCTTTTTATATATCTAGCCTCTCACCTTTAAAAAAGTCCCCTAATTTTGAACTCACCCACCTGAGGGAAAAGACTGTCGCTATTCACCTTATCTATGGCCTATGATTTTACAAATCTGTCTAAAGTTGCCCCTCAACCTCCAATGCTCCAAGTGAAAATATTCAGAGCCTATCCAATCTATTTTTATCATTCAAACCCTCCAGTCTTGGCAACATCTTGATGCATCTTTTCTGAACCCTCTCCAGCTTAGTGATATCCTTCCTTTAACAGGGTGACTAGACCTGCACGCATTACTCCAGAAATTAATTGTAACCTTCCATCTTGCGAGTTGATGTTTTCTTGAGTGATGGTTAACTCTTTGTTAAGTATTGCGTGGCGTAGCTCAGGAGCTCCGTCTGACAATCTTTCGCTTTTGCAGCAGAGGAGGGCAGCGTATTAAAAGCTTGCAGAATTCAGTTGTCTTTGCTTCCCCTCGGCCCACTTCTTCGTCAACTGAAATTAGTGTTTTGACTCTTAACGTACGACTGTCGATTTCAGGGGCTTAAGTAAGTCAGGTGGCTTCTCAAGCGCGGTTGGCCATTCGTAAGATAATAGTTGATCTGATTATTTGACTGTCTCACCAAACCCAATAACATTTCACCCCCTCACTGATTAAGAATCCACTTATCTCTACGTCATTTCTTTTCAAATGTGTCGTGTTTTGAAGAGTGCAACGTTTATAATTAATGGTAGGGCCTTAGGTAGTGTTGTAAACCAGAGAGACCTTGGGGTTCAGGTACATAATTCGTTCAACTTTGGGGTCGTAATCTGAGAGGGTGGTCAAAAAGGTGTCATGTTGAGGACATGACAGGACATTGGTGAGGCCTCTTCTGGAGTCGACCAAGTATGGGAAGGATAGCATTAAGCTGGAGAGAGTTCAGAAGAGATTTACCTGGATGTCGCCAGATATGGAAGATTTGTGTTATAAATAAAAGTTGGATAGGCTAGGGATTTCTTCTCTGAAGTATAGGAGGTAGAAAGTTGACCATAAAGAAGTTCATAAAATCATGAGGGGAAGAGATAGGCTTAATGGTTGGTGCATTATCCCTAAATAGTGAATTTTAAGAGTAGGGGCACATTTTTAAGGTAAGAGGAAAGAGATTTTAACAAGATATGAGGGTTTTTTTGCACAGAGAGTGGTTAGCATGTGGAACAAACTTCCTGAGGAAGTGGAGGATGTGGGCAAAAATTACAACTTTCATAAGACATTTGGATAATTATATGAATAGGAAAGATTTGAAGGTTATAGACAGGAACAGGCAAGTGGGATTAGTCTGGTTTGGGATTATCATGTTCGGCATGGTCTGGTTGGACAGAAGCGTCAATTCCCACGCTGTATGACTCTATGACTTTATAAGTACCTATGACTACACGGGAGAGAGAAAAAAAAACTTCTCCTCAGCGTCATCTGAAATGCATATCCCTTTACTCACTGACCCCTATATTTAGATTCTCCCACAGAAGAGGCATTGTCCCCATTTCCACAAGCCAAGACCTACCAGGATCGCATATCAACTCACCTCTGAATCTTTGGAACATTACGGGCTGCAGGTGTAAGCTGTCCTCGTAAGACTACCCAACAATTCTAGCTCTTAGTTAGCATACATTCTTTGAATCGATTCCAACCATTTACATAGCATTCCTTAAATAAGGAAATCGATATTTTATTTGGTTTTCTAGATAGGGTCTCATCAATTCCCTGTATCACTGAACCTCTCAACTTTTCTACCCAGTCTTCTACAATAAGGAATAGCACTTTACTCCTTTCACCAATTGCCTGCTGCACCTGCAAACTAATCTTCTTGCAACATTGAGGTCAATTTGCATCTCTGTGTTCTGCGATCACTCATCAATTAGAGAATGTCCTTTTTTCTTCTTCCTCTTGAAATGAACAATTTTACATTTCTCCCAATAAACTCAATTTGTTAGATCTTTGCAACTCATGTAATTCCATTGTAGCCTGCTTTGTCTGATCGACAAATTACATTTCCATGTAACATTGCGCGGTCAGTCTTTCTTACCTATTATTGTGTCGTCACTAATTCCTATTCCAAAACCTTTCCACCAAGTCAACCTCCAATGGTCATGACCTTGGACCGGTAATTTCAAAATCGTCAGTGTCAATGCTTGTCATTTTCATAGCATGCTTGATGTAATGTGAGAATGTGAGGAAACTGAGGCAGCCATGAGTCGAGACTTAGATAACCATATGCAAAATCATCCATTCAATTAACTAGGCATTATTTTAACAACAGGTATTAGCTGAATTAATTATTATGCTCCAGGATCTCTGGGTTTGTGCCTTAGTGACGCGAAGCAGTGTCAAATAAACGAGTGAGATAGTGAAGACAATAAATTTTCAACATTTTCTCCAACGTGTCAGATGCTCTGCATGTCTCAATAAAGAAGCAGCCAAGCTCGACTCACAATTTGTTTTCTCAGTCAGGTTGTTGTTCCATAATTTCTTAACCAACTTGGAAGGATCTGCCACATTCTGGTTAATGTGTTGATTTCAGCGCTGTGTGACAGATGGTTATTGGATTTTGAGTCCAGATATGTAAAGCTATCAACGATCTCCACCATCACACAGTCAATGGCCTTAGATAGTGTTATGGCAAGGTCTTAGATCAAACCATTGTGTTCCTAAGGTTGAAGCCAAATCAATAATGCAATAGCATATGCCATTTAAAGCTGAATGTGTTCCTTGATAAAGCGAACTGATGTTGCATGGCCAGCATAGAGAAACTCTGAATTGGTACTCTCTATCATGGATTTCACTTAAACAAAGCTGAAAAAATTTCCATCAGTTCTACGATGCAAATAGATATTGTCAGTAGGTGACTGAAGTCATACGGCAGTAGCAATGTGAAGAATAAGCATAAGAATATCAGCGCTAAAATACAACTATGTTTGACACTATTATGGATCTCAACTGGTTCTGATATTGCTCAATCATTGTTGTCTTACCCATTGCTTGATTCTGAAGAGAGAGGTGACATTGAACAGCCTCAGTGAGAGCCAATTTTCTTCACCAGCTTATATAAGCTACTTCTGTTCACATTTTCAGATGCCTGGTGAGACTAAGGAAGGCAATGCATTGTGGGTTCCTACTTTTTATGACATATCCTTTTATTCTTTTATCTACCACAGTGAGAACATATTCAGCTCTTCTATTTTTAAATCTATAGTGGTTTGTGGTAGATGTCTTCAGCTCAAGATTTTCAGGCTAAGGAGGACAGCTTAAAAAACATTTCTTCACATTCCTGAGCTCAGTCTTGTTTTAATCGCTACTTCTTTACAGTGTTGCAATCTTTGCATTACACACACTTCGTGGCATTACAATGCCTCTTCATTAGATACAGTTATTGTGCATACTGTAGAATAGCAACCATCGCGTGCTTGGTGAGTTCAAGTGGCATTTTTATTGGAGCATTCAATGTATTTAGTTACTTTTGGGAATGATTATTATTTGATAAATCAATCACACTTCTCAGTATTACAACAGCATTTATAGGTCACCATGAACTCCGTTTCTGACATTCAATTTGACGGTTTTCACTCTGTAATTGTTTCTGACTTTCAAGTTGCTTTCGGAGAATCAAGTAGAATCGTATATTCTAAGTGGTGACTACTTTTACATCGTATGTTAGGTTTCTCTCATTTCTGTTGGAAAAGGGTTTGTACCAAAAATGTAATGTATTTGAACTCTCAATATGTAAAAATTCCGTTAGCGTATCTTTCATAATAAGCAATCATTCTTGCAGTTATTCATGTCTATTTATCACGATTAAGTCCTCTCTCTATGTATATCTGCAGTGCATTGCATACAACATCAAGCATAAATGAAAATGACGTGTTGCCTGTGCACAGAAAGGCAACTAAGCTTTTTTCTCAATATTAGTTAGGGTTGCCAGCAGTTTTCTTGAAATAAACAATGTATGCAAAATAAACAGTCATCTTACGCCATGGGGTTACAGACAAAAGTCAGGTGCTTAATGAAATACTGTTTAGTTTACCTTGCATGAATATAGGTTCACCAACATTCAAGAAACGTGACATAATCAGAACAAATTATTTCTTCCTGATTGGCAATCAGCTACAAGCTTCAGCATTCACTCATTCCACCATTGACACACAGTGACAACAGTGTGCACCATCTATAAACAACTAACCAAAGATCTCACGAAAGTACCTTCCAAACATATAACATCTGCCATATCTTTCGACGAAGCCAGCAGATGCATGGCATCACCATGACCTGCAAGTTATCCTCCAGCATTTGCAGCACAGTGACTTACAAATATGTCACTGTCCTTTCTCTGTTAGTGAGTTAAAGCACTGTAAATCGAATCCTAAAAGAACACTGGTTATCCATTCACTCCAAGGATTCCAGTCTTCCAAGGCGAATGCTCACCCACAACTTCTCAATGGTATTTAGGGATTGGAAAAAAAATGCCCATCAAATTTCCTGCCAGCAATGCCCAAATTTCTTTTTATTTTCAAAATGAAGCATAATCATACAATGCAAGGTTAAATATCTCAATAGTTTGGTCAACATCCAAAATTCAAGATTCGTGTCAGTGATATTTCATATTAGAAATTTCAGCAATAAAGATTTCGTCAGGAATAGAAGCAGGGATGGAAGGAAGGGAAATAATTAAATGAAGCTATGAGATAACATGGAAATCGGAAGACAAATGGTGCAAGGCAAAGGGGCCAATAGAAAACTCAAATGTGCTCTCAAAGTAGGCAGAATTTGCAACGTTGTAGGCAGTAGCAATATTGTGTTCCTGCAAACTGAATCCCAGGTAATAATCTGAAATTTCTGAACTCAGCATTAATTTCAGACATGTGTCTAGGATCTAACAATAAGTTGAGATTCTCTTTCCTCAGTTTCTGTTAAGTTTCATTGGAGAAAATGCAACACAACAAATTCGGAGAGGTCGAAGTGAGCTTGAGAATGAAATTGTAGAAACCAAAAGTTCAAGGACAGAGTCATGAGTTGAAGTGAAGTGTTTCAGGAAGGTTAAATGTAATGACTTGAACAGGCAAGAGCTGTTTAGTAGCATTCAGAAAGGTTTGTTGCTGCGCCTACATTTGAGAGGCCTCTCCTACAGTAGAGTGCCCAGTTCTAGTCGCCCAGTTATCCGAAGGATATCATTAAATTGGAGTGGGTTCAGAAGAGATTTACCAGGACGTTGCCGGGTATGTAAGGTTTGAGTTATAAAGGAAGGTTGGGACTTATTTCACTGGAGCATAGAAGGGTGAGAGGTGACCTGATACAAGTTTATAAAATCATGAGGGATATAGATAGGGTTAATAATATTGTCTTAGAGGATGGGGGATTTGAGGACTAGGGGCTCACTTTTTTTTTAAGTGAGAGGAGTGAGAGATCTAAAAAAGAGGTGCATTGTTTTGTACACAGTGGGGTGGTTCACATGTGGAATGACGTGGTGGATGTCAGTACAATTACGATGTTTAAAAGACATTTGGATAAGTATATGAATAGGAAAAGTTCGGGAGGGTATAGGCAAAGAGAAGTCAGCTGGGATTTGTTTAGTTTGGGATTATGTTGGACATGGACTGGTTGGACTAAAGGGTCTGTTTCCATGCTGTATGACTTTATGACACAGTGACTATATGATTTCGTCATCGAAAGTTGAGATACAATTTCAAAGTTCAAGACGATTTCAAGTTGTGGCCGTGACCAATACATAGAAATACTCGAATAACTGCAAAGGCGCATTGCTGAAATAGAGGAAAATACTAATACACTTTCAGAATTGTGCCTAATTAACAAAACAATTGTATGTTAGTTAAATGTGAGGTGATACATTTTTGGAAAACTCTGGAAAGCAAATTATCACTGAATGTCTAAGTAGAGTGGAGGAGCAGATATCCCAGGGTACAGACACAAATATGCAAATATTTCAATACACGGGAAAAGTAGCAGAATGTGCTAATTTAGCGACTACATATGTAACCAAAATATGAACAGTCTCAGCTTTCTTTCTCTGAATTTTCAATATTTTTTGCACTGGATGTGGGCACCGAGGGGGCCAGCATTTACTGTCCATGATTCATTATATTTAAGGAAATGGCTATAGAGTCATAGTCATACAGCACGGAAGCAGTCCCTTAGGTACATCTCACCTATACTAACCAAGTTTCCTAAACAGGACCAATCCCATTTGCCTGCACCTATCTTCTTGGTCACCTCTTCAAAGAACTCAGTCAGCTTTGTGATAAACGATTTCTAACATACAAAGCCATGCTGACTGTTTCTAATCACTCCTCGCCTTTCCAAGCGCAAGTAGATCTTGTCTCTCAGAATCCCTCCAACAACTTATCCACCACTGATGTTAGGCTCATCCACCTGTACTTCCCTTGCTTTACGTTGCAGCCTTTCTTAAACAATGGCACATCATTAGACACTGTCCAGTCTTCCAAAACCTCATCTGTTGTGCGAATATACAAATATCTTTACCAGGAGTCCTGTACTTTCTTCCTGACCTCCCACAGTTTTCTGGGCTAGATCGCCGAGATGTATCCACCTTAATGCATTTTTAGACCTCCAGCATCTCCTCTTCTATGATGTGGACTCCTTTCAAGACATCACTCTTTATTTCTCCGGATCCAATAGCTTGCATGACTTTCTCCACGGTAAATACTGATGAGAAACATTTGTTTAGGATCTCTTCCATCTCCTGTCACTTCTTACATAGAGGACATTATTGATTCCGAAGTATTCATAAGTGTTACTAAGTAGCACGACCCAGGAGTTTCCCCAGAACAGGTAAGAATTTGGGGGAAAAAAAGAGCAGACTGAGTTATGAGGTCAAAGAAATGAATGATTAAAGTAGTGAATGAGCTACAAAGCGAACGGACTGATGGTATCGTGTTAGAACTGAATTTTCCCAGAAAAGTGAGTCCAGTTAATCACACTAATAGCGTCTGCTTCATAGATACTGAAAGGCCTAATTAAAGACAAACACACAATAACACGCAAATGCTAAGATGTTCTTGCAGCTGTGTTATTGTATGTCTCGCTTTCGGGTCAAGGGCAACCAAGGTACTGATTTGGAAGTATTCAGCAATTGTTATTTCGTTTAAGTCTGAAGTGAGAAATTTAGCTGAGAGTTTATTGGAAATGGTCCTTGTCCGGTGTATGTGTGGTGCAACTGCTCCGGAATGATTACTAAGCTAAATCTGTTTTTTTTCTCGGACCTTGGTGCAAGTAAAAACGTTATGATCATGACTTGAAGACTTAATAATAGATACGAGTAGTGTGAAATTGTCAATGATCTGCCATATCCTTCGACCGTTGGACAGATAAAGACTATGCATGAATCAGTTTCAGTCCAACAATATTGTGCTATTAAGCTATTGAAAGCCAATTTCTGAGACTGAGAAGATAGATAGCCAGAAATCGGAGCCACAATCACCGTAATTTGCTGTGTTTCAATTCTCTATTCCCAATTCCCCAGCATTTGATGCAAATACTGTGTCCCTGAATGAACACCAATTTGATTTGGCATATTGTGAACTACTCAATGAATTGTGTGCTTTTCGCACACTGTCTGAATACATGGTGACGATGGAGACCTCAGTTTGAAGCCACACATCATTATCTGCGAGCATGAAATCATCATTCTCAACAAGCATGAGCATTTTGTACAAATACAAACTTTTCTTAAAAAGACTTCAGATTCATTTCAAGTAGACCCAATAGTAAAAATGTTGGCAAGACCCTTATCAAATGAAGGTTTTAAAAATGTTTGGTAAACATTTGGAAATGTAACAGGTACAATAGTTCATGAAATACTATTGTCATTGTTGTTTAAAAATTTGGTTTGTCAAGTGAATAGAAACACATATCGCTTTCAGTAAGACTTTTATTTGTATATGATCTGTGTGAAGAAGGGAGAAAATATAGTTTTAGTTTAATTTTAAATTTTGAGTTCTGTGAATGTTGAAGAGTTAGCTTGAAGTATGTTTACATGCATTAAGTTAAGCTTTATAATAAATCCTTTGAGGTGAATAGTTTAATGCTTAAGAAAGTAAAGCAAGGAATTGTAAGAGAAAAATTGCCTGGTGCTGAGCAATAAGATCGTCTAAGACACTTAGAGACAGAGAAAAGCTCTTTTCTAAGGACAGTACTATCCAAACGTCAGCCCTTGACTTCCAGAGTAAACCAGATCATTTAGAAGTCAAAAACCGCTAACATCAGCAGTGCAGCTCAGCAGCTACCAAAATACTCAGAGCGAGGGCAACATAGTAGGAAGGGGAAAACTCCAGAAACAGAATGATGGGGTAGCAGAGTTTAAGGA
Source organism: Chiloscyllium plagiosum (assembly GCF_037043375.1). Classification (NCBI taxonomy): domain Eukaryota; kingdom Metazoa; phylum Chordata; class Chondrichthyes; order Orectolobiformes; family Hemiscylliidae; genus Chiloscyllium; species Chiloscyllium plagiosum. Next base: position 7,935,718 of record NW_028270154.1, on the reverse strand, counting down.
ATCGAAGTTAATAAATACGTGTGCTGTTTTAACTGTCTCTTTAAGGGTCTTGTGAAGAGACATAAGTTAATTACGTGAATGCAAATATTTCTGTGAAAGAAAGAAACTAACCACAGGCCTGTCCACTAAACAAATGGAAAAGGTTGGACCAGATCTAAAAGCTGAAGTTCTAAATTGGAGAAAGGTCAATTTTGACGGTATTAGGCAAGAACTTTCGAAAGCTAATTGGGGGGAAATCTTCGCAGGTAAAAGAACGGCTGGAAAATGAGAAGCCTTCAGAAATGAGATAATGAGAATCCAGAGAAAGTATATTCCTGTTAGGATGAAAGGAAAGGCTGGTAGGTGTAAAGAATGCTGGATGACTAAATAAGTTGAGGGTATGGTTAAGAAAAAGAAGGAAGCTTATGTCACGTATAGACCGGATAGATCGTGCGAATCATTGGAAGAGTATAAAGGCAGTAGGAGTATACTTAAGAGGGAAATCAGGAGGGCAAAAAGGGGACATGAAATGGCTTTGGCAAATAGTATTAAGGAGAATCCAAAGGGTTTTTACAAATACATTAAGAACAAAAGGGTAACTAGGGAGAGAATAGGACTCCTCAAAGATCAGCAAGGCAGCCTTTGTGTGGAGCTGCTGAAAATAGGGGAGATCCTAAACGAATATTTTGCATCCGTATATACTGTGGAAACGATATGGAAGATATAGAATGTAGGGAAATAGATGGTGACATCTTTAAAAATGTCCATTTTACAGAGGAGGAAGTGCTGGATGTCTTGAAACACGTAAAGGTGGATAAATCCCCAGGACCTGATCAGGTGTATCCGAGAACTCTGTGGGAAGCTAGAGAAGTGATTGCTGGGCCTCTTATGAGATATTTGTACAATCGATAGTCACAGCTGAGGTGCCGGAAGACTGGAGGTTGGCTAACGTAGTGCCACTGTTTAAGAGGGTGCGAAGGACAAGCCAGGGAATTATAGACCAGTGAGTCTGACGACAGTGGTGGGCAAATTGTTGGAGGGAATCCTGAGGAACAAGATGCACATGTATTTGGAAAGGCAAGGACTGAGTAGGGATAGTCAACATGGCTTTGTGCGTGGGAGATCATGTCTCACAAACTTGATTGCGTTTTTTGAAGAAGTAACAAAGAAGATTGATGAGGGCAGAGTGCTAGATGTGATTTATATGGACTTCAGTAAGGCATTCGACAATGTTCCCCATGGGAGACTGGTGAGCAAGGCTAGATCTCACGGAATATAGGGAGAACTAGCCATTTGGAAACAAAACTGGCTCAAAGGTAGAAGACAGGAGGGTGGCGATGGAGGGTTGTTTCTCAGACTGGAGGCCTGTGACCAGTGGAGTACCACAAGGATCGGTGCTGGGTCCTCTACATTTTGTCATTTACATAAATATTTTGGATGTGAGCATAAGAGATACAGTTAGTAAGTTTACAGATGAGATCAAAATTGGAGGTGCAGTGGACAACGAAGAGGGTAACCTCACATTACAACAGGATCTTGATCAGATGGGCCTATGAACTGAGGAGTGGCAGGTGGAGTTTAATTCGGATAAATGCGAGGTGCTGCATTTTGGAAAAGCAAATCTTAGCAGGACTTATACACTTAATGGTCAGTTCCTATGGAGTGTAGCTGAACAAAGAGACCTTGGAGTGCAGGTTCATAGCTCCTTGAAAGTGGAGTCGCAGGTAGATAGGATAGTGAAGAAAGCATTTGGTATGCTTTCCTTTATTGGTCAGAGTACTGAGTATAGAAGTTGGGAGGTCATGTTGCGGCTGTACAGGACATTGGTTCAGCCACTGTTAGAATATTGCGTGCAATTCTGGTCTCCTTTGGAAAGATGTTGTGAAACTTGTAAGTGTTTAAAAAAAATTACAAGAATGTTGACAAGTTTGGAGGAGGTAAAAACAATGACTGCAGATGCTGGAAACCAGATTCTGGATCAGTGGTGCTGGAAGAGCACAGCAATTCAGGCAGCATCCGACGAGCAGCAAAATCGACGTTTCGGGCAAAAGCCCTTCATCAGGAATAAAAAGGTTGGAGGATTGTGCCATAGGGATAGGCTGAACAGGCTAGGCTGTTTTCCCCGGAGTGTCGGAGATTGAGGGGTGACCTTATAGACGTTTAAAAAATTGTGAGGGGCATGGATAGGAAAAATAGAGAAAGTCTTTTCTCTGGGGTCGGGGAGTCCAGAACTAGAGGGCATAAGTTTAGGGTGAGAGAGGAAAGATATAAAAGAGACCTAAGGGACAACTTTTTCACACAGAATGTGGTACATGTGTGGAATGAGCTGCCCGAGGGAGTGGTGGAGGCTCATACAATGGCAAGATTTAATAGGCATTTGGATGGATATATGAATAGGAAGGGTTTGGAGGGATATGGGCCAGCTGCTGGTAGGTGGCATTAAATTGGGTTGGGATATCTGGTCAGCTTGGATGGATTGAACCGAAGGGGTTTTTTTTCCATGCTGTCTATCTCTATGCCTCTCTGACTTTATCTACGTTCTGATTTCATTTCTGTAAGGTTGTTGTCTTCGGCAAAAGGTTTAGAACTTGATTTTTATATCTGTATTAAGACTGATTTCTGAAGATATTGAATTTGTGATTTATTTTCCCCTTCCACCTGAACAAATGGTTAGGAGACACTGTTCACTATTGCATTTCCATGGCAATCTGAAACAATCAGAGTTAATTTGCCTAAGTAAAAGCTTTTGGTAACTGCATGTAAATCTTGCATGGCGACATCTTAACCAATAAGGGTCCAGTGAGCAGTCAATCAGTGCGCATGCAGTACATATTATTATTGTTTTTTAAAGCTGTTTTTCTTGCATCTGTCTTGACTAGTAATGTTTGAATAGTGCATTTTACATAACGCTAAGATAGCAGGTCAAACCGAATCAGCCCGACATCACTGGGTTTGCAACAAAGTGAAATTAAAACATTCAATAACCCTCAAAAGTGCTGACACATTCCTAACCAGATATTACAAATTACCGATCTTAGACAACAAATTTACAACTTAAACAAAAATTAACCATTTGGAATTCAGAATACAACATTCACAGAACATTGAGGAACTACAATCATATTGATTATCTAAGCTGAATATTCTTTGATCATAAATCCACAGACAAAGCCAAACAGGCAGGCAAGTGCAGTTAAGTGAATTTTTAAAAAGAAAATAAACGAATGACAATTTTTCAGTTTGATGAATATGTCACCAATGAATACTAGACTGTCTCAAAATTCTTGGACAATAAGTTATCTTACAGACATATCTTGCTTGAAGTTCAAACCCATTTGTCAATGCAAACAGCTTTTGCAGACATCTGGAGGTTTTTACAAACTGAGATTGTTTCTTCAACCTTCCAAGAAGTTGATAATTGGAGAATAATTATACAGACCCAAAACCAGATACTACCCAGTGCAGAAACTTCCAACGTAACAGTACTTCCTTGCCATAAACCAGTCAGAACCAGTTAATATTTTTTTTCTTTTATCTTTCAACATTCCCCATGGTAAGCTAACTAGTACCTGTCCTCCATAGATCGACAATTTAACATTCAGACAATTGTCTGACCCTGAGCAGAGCCCTATTTTGCGCCAGTTCATCTACAGTGTCTTTACAACTGTAATTAACATCGATATAGGTTTGCGCACTGAGCAGAAATTTTCGTTTTCAGACGTTTTGTCTCCATACAAGGTAACATCTTCAGTGAACTTGCAGATAAAGCACTGGTGGTATAGCCTACTTTCTCTTTAAATGTTTGGGTTTGGGTTGATGATGCCATTTCCTGTCGTGACGTCATTTCCTATTGCAACGTCATTTCTTCATTCTTTGTCCCAGGGGTTGGTAAATGGGATCCAAGTCAGTGTGTTGGTTGATAGAGTTCTGGTTGGAATACCATGCTTCTTGGAATTCTCCTCTGTGTCTCTGATTGGCTTGTTCTAGGATAGATGTGTTGTCTCAGTCGAAGTGTAATTAACATGCATAATGTGTCCAGCTAGTTCCCAACATCAATCATCTGCCTTTTGTTCTTTTCTTCATTTATTTTTAAGAAGTACAAGTTCGAAGTTCAATATAAGTTATAAGACAAAAATAAGACAAAAAATGAAAATAGTGATGCTAAACAATATGTTTTGTCGGTGCTATTCAGATTATGAACTACAAAATAATTAATTTGCAGTAACAGCATGAGGCAAGTTTTTTTTTCCCACATCACAATTTTGACATTGCCAGGGTTTACAACTGGTCATATTTTCCAAACAATCAGTCACTGTTACATCTGAGCTTGAGTGAGCCAGAAACCCTGGATCAAGTTCTATTTGTTTCAGATTTGTTTTGTAACATGGGTGAACTGTAGAGAGAGTGCATTTAAAGTATCTCCACAAACAGTGGTTGGGATTAATCAAATTCTGTGAAGGCTGGCACCAGTGATGTTGATGAATTCTGAAGAAGCTGTAATTATGGATAAACATGTTTTCACAGTATGTGTCTTGTACATTACAGGCATATTCTGCACTTACATTCACAGAAAATGTGAATGTTCATGTATCACCCTCTGCTCATTCGTTGGTTAATTTTCCCCAAACATGCAGTAATTTGGACCTTATATCTAAATCCATTATTGCTGAGAACACTTTAAACTCTCCCCAAAGCTTTTTTTTAAATCAAGGTATTCATCCATGTTAGAACACATCTCAGGTGAGACGTGAACCCAGTATTTCTAGTTTAAAGGTAGAGACACTGCCAATGCTCTTTTTAAAGAACATACTTCCTCTTCTGATAGTACAGCAGTGAGGCAAGCAGAGAATGCTGCTACTTGCATCAGCAACTTGCAAGCAACTGGCATAAAGTCTTTGCCTCTTTTTCTTGCCAGCATCCCGCCCTTTGTTTCTGGACTAATGAGTCCTCTATGGTTCAGTGTATCGCGATGTTCTTTGTATTATTCTGCGTTCATCACCTACTCAAAAACAACCACATTTTCTCAGTTCCGATAAAAGATTATGGTCTTGAAACTTTAACTCTGTTCCTTTCTCCACAGATTTTGCCGAATCTTCTCGTCATCGCTCGTACTTTCTTTTTTTAAAAAAAAATTCAGCATAGTAAAGCGTTTGGTTTGAAAAATAAAGTATACCAGGTATTATGGGAAGCACTGCATGTGGACGCAATACTATATTAATTATAATTTCAATAGCGCAGCAAATGTGACATTTCATTTACATAATAGTACATAAATCAATAATAAATTAGCAACACCACTGCTTTTTAAAAGTTGAGAGCTCGCGAAATTAATTTACTGATTTCAGAAAGTAATGTTTCTCATAATTTACATGATGTACAGCTTTAATGTGACCTCAGTGTAGTTATAGGCAAAGACTCTTTGTGTCGCTGTCTACCAATAAGGGGAAGAAATTTAGCTCGAGATCCACCACCCATCCCCCAACAGCGAGGGACGAAAACAGGCAGATTATTATCGTTCAGATGAATGTACCGAGCTACCCCCTGAGAAGGTCTTCTCGGTTTTCGACGTACGTCGTTACTTTGGATGAATTCATTGATAACTCCAGGCAGAAGAAATAATGAGGGCCGAAAGACACGTCTCTGCAGAGGAAATGACACACAGGGACGGTTTCTTCCTGTGCAGAAAGACTGCGATACCGTCCATTTTGCTGCTTTGTGTCTGGAACCAGGTTTCGGGACGGATTCGTTACTCCATTCCTGAAGAATTAGAACACGGTGCTTTTGTAGGGAACATCACGAAAGACTTACGATTCAATTCAGCCGACCTCGCAACTCGCAGATTCCGGATCGCCCTCCAAGCGCCATTGCAATATTTCGATATAAATCTTCAGAATGGAATGTTATTCGTCAATAAAAGAATAGACAGAGAAGTACTCTGTGGGCAAAGCCTCACCTGTTTACTGCCTTTGGAACTGGAAATTGATGGTCCTGTGGAGCAGTATGATGTCGAGATCGAGATTATTGATATAAACGATAACTTTCCCAGTTTTTCAACCGGAAAAATCAATTTGGAAATTGCGGAGTCTGTCACACCTGGAACCCGGTTTAATTTAGAAGCTGCACAGGATCCTGATGCAGGAAGCAATTCTGTGCAGATGTACCAGCTCACCTCTAACGAACATTTCTTTTTAGATGTACAGACGCTTGGGAAATGGAAAATACCTAAGTTGGTGCTACAGAAGTCGTTAGACCGCGAAAAAGAATCAACACAGCGTTATTTACTCACTGCTATTGACGGCGGAGTGCCTGAGAGGTCAGGCACTGCTGAGGTAACTATCATTATCTTAGATGTTAATGACAATGCACCAGTTTTCCAACAGTCCTTGTACGCTATTAGTTTAACGGAAGATACTCCTCTAGGCACTTTAGTTATTAAGCTTAACGCGACGGATTTGGATGACGGGTCCAATGGCGACATTGTTTACTCTTTAAGTGGCTATGGTGAGGAAGAAATAGCGGAAGCATTTAATATTGATCCCAAATCTGGAGAAATCACTGTTAAAGGAATACTGGATTTTGAAGAAAAAAGTATTTACGAAATACATGTGGAAGCTAAGGACATGGGGACGCAGTCACTTTCCACACATTGTATTGTTCAAGTGGACATCAAGGATGTGAATGATAACGCTCCGGATTTGATTCTAAAACCGATTTCGAGCACAGTCAGCGAAAATACTCCCACTGGGACTTTGATAGCGACGGTGACTGTTACGGATCGGGATTCTATTGAAAACGGACGTACGAGTTGTGATATCTCCCCGAATGTCCCGTTTGAGTTGATACCTTCCTTTAGGGACACTTACAGACTAACCACGAATGGCAATCTGGATCGGGAACATGCCCAGGAATTCGCAATTACTGTGACATGTGAAGATGAGGGACGCCCTCCACTATCCACAAGCAAAACCATGACTGTGCATATTTCAGATGTAAATGACAATGCGCCCAGCTTTACGCAGACTACATACACGCTCTACGTGACCGAAAACAATCCAGCTGGACATTCGATTGGATCAGTGTCAGCGTTCGACCCCGACTCTGAACAAAATGCCCAGATTGCTTACAGACTTCTGGACACCAAAGTCCAGGGCCATCCAGTCTCTTCATATGTTTCAATTAACTCAGAAAATGGCGTCATTTATTCACAACGATCCTTTGATTACGAGCAGTTGAAAAGTTTTGAGATCCTTGTTCAAGCTCAAGATGCGGGACTGCCGTTTCTTTCCGGGAATGTCACTGTGCATGTGATTATTCTCGACCAGAATGACAACGCGCCTGTCATTACAACACCTAAGTCAATGAATTACAGCAAGGCGACGGTGCCTCGATCTGCCGATCCAGGATTTTTGGTAACTAAGGTAATTGCTTCTGATGCTGACTCAGGACAGAACGCACGTATTTTCTATCAGCTTGTGCAAGCCACTGATTCGGGTTTATTTGCAATTGCACGGAATTCGGGAGAAATCAGAAGCGTTCGGCGATTTAATGATGGTGACGCGAACACACAAACACTAGTCATCCGGGTAAAGGATAATGGTTACCCATCACTCTCTGCTAGTACCACTATCACACTCATTATCTCTGAACAGAACGAAGAATTTCAGTCAGAAGTTGACGATTTCCACCAAGATTTACAACAATCTTCAGATTTGGCATTTTATATAATCATTTCTTTGGGAATAACATCGTTCTTGCTTCTTGTTGTCATAATCGCACTTGTTATTGCCATTTGTCCGAACACAGCACAAGCTGACCGCAGTGGAAATTGTTTCCTGACCAATTGTTGCTATGCGACAGAATTGGACTCCAAAAGCAGAATGAAAAATCCACGTGCCAACCTTCAGGTTGCGCCAGATTCTAAGTTAATTACCAACGTCCTTGAAATTCGAGGAAATGGATCCCTTTCAGACACATACCGTTACAAAATTCGATCAGCACCAGATGCAGCGAAAATGGAATTAATGTACTTTGCTCCAATTAGTCCAACAACTTCTGGAGTTTCCTGGAAGAATATTAGAATATGTGCGTCAAGTGAATCTGCAAACATAGTGAACAGATGGCCGCATATATCTAACGATGTGAGTATATTACGTTTCAGTAAAACACATTAAAAAATGAAGACTGCAGCGTGAATCAGCAGCTGAAGAGTCAGATTTCTTATATTTAAGACGTTGATCCAACTGTTTTCTTTTCACTCTACAGCTCTATTTTGACCCAGGTGTAATTTTGTCCAACTCTCGGCTGTGTTTTGCCAGACTTTATGGTAGCTAACATTACATGTTTTGTTTTGGCAAATTGCAATGCATTGGTATTATATCATTCGGCTATTAAGCATTTACACCAAAGTGACTACTTTCACTGTAAGCTATTGAGTAATCACAGCCTAACATCTAGTTTTGTCACATTGACTGTCATCTAGTTCAATCTTTATTACGTAACAATCGCATAAGTTTTTCAACTGTTCATGGGCGTACAAGTGACTCGTATGAGCTAAAACCAAGCCGAATCACCCGATCAAGACTATTTAGTCAGATAAGTACTTTATAAGTGCATATATTCCTACTGCTAAATATGCCTCATACTCTGCGCATTAACTAGGTTAATCCATCACAAAAGATATGGAAACAACATGGCTCAAGACAGTGGTATTTGGGGCAGCAAATTATGTAATGTACACAGGCCTAAATGTGATCGATACAGATACTTTGTGGATGTAATGGCATTTCAATTTACCAACAACAAATTTAACGATCATAATGTAACAGCAAAGAGCACGCGTTTGTTTAAATCGTCTAATGTAATATCATTACATATTCTGCGTGATTAGGGAACGAACATTGGAGAAGTAAAATTACACTAAGTATCTGCATTAAATTGCTGGAGCAATTTACAGTCAGCCATCACTTTGGAAGTAACTTCCAAGGTAGGGCAAAGCTGCAAAGCTTCATTTTAGAGGAAGATGGACAGTCACGTTAGGGAAGAAACTCACTAAACGTGAAGGATTTATGATTTATCATCTATTTTATTGTATTCAAAGTTTCGTAGATATTAAGACCTTGCATCTCTAGCTCTGCGATTCGACAAGTAACATCTTAAAGGTCGCGTTCCTCCGCTCCCAATAGCTGCAGCAGAATTATAATTCAAGCAAGTTTTTTTAAAAATTCATTCATCTTTCGTTGCGTTTGGTGCCATCAGTTCCTTTTCCAAGATTTATGTTAGAATAAGTTGTCTTTCACGTTGCGGATTATCATTTAACTGAATGAGCTGGAGGAAAAATACAATTTCCTTTCTCTTATACTCGAGAAGCGTGCTTTCAAACATGCTTTTCAGATTGAACATTATGTCACGTGCGCTTTGTTCAATCTTGAAAACTATTTTTGACCAAATTATTGCTTTGTGCACGATGGGAAATATAAGTTTTGGTTGGACAACATCACTGGGGCTTTCTATTCTTTCCCCAACTATGAGCCCAATCTTTCTTTGGTCACTAACATAAGTTACCCTTTGACCTCATTCATTTCGACCTCCTGCAGTACTTCAATCAAGTTTGAGATGCAATGATACAGATTCAAAACGATAGTAGAAATTACAGTTTTAAAGGTATTAAGAAGATAGCACGAAGGAAAGGCAAACATATGAGATTGCAATTGTGAAGTATTGTTTATTAAATGTCTCAATACAGCTTAATGGGTGTGGGTTGATAATTAGAATCTGTGCAAGGTAGAACAAGGCTTGTACCAATTTCAATCAGATAAATTATAAATTACAAATTTACCAGAATATCATTCATTTAAATGATATCAGAACGACAGCTTGGGGTTTCAGTGGGTTCGTTAGAAGGGGAGGCGACCAATAGAGTGGTACTGCAGGTAATTAGAACAGAGTTTAAAAGTTAGTGTATATGCCAAGTAAGTTTCAAGCCATCTACAGCTGTTTGAAATGGTGACCATATGAAGAAGATGATTAGAGTGCATTGTTTGTGAGAATACCTTGAGCATTCTCAATTTAAAATGGAGGATTAATTACTCAACAGGTTCAAAAGTAAGATTGGGATAACGATAGCATCGAGGGAACAAATATTTTGAAGTCGGTAGACAAAGAGTGAGTTTCTGCCACCAATGTATTATTTAACTCATGTCTATGGCTGATGATTCAAAATGCAGAAAACCTTAGGGGAGGCATTGGCACTCCAAGACTTTCCTGCTCTCTCTTCCTGTGCTTTGCTTGACTCTGTGTCACTTGTTTTATCTCATATCATTCTAACGGCCTTATGAGAGTTAACTATGTGATTGTGAGATATAAATGGAAGTTATGTTTTGTGACTACAGTTAAGTCATTTAAGTCACTGTCAAATATCATAAGTATCCACTTCAGAGATCAAAAGCATTGGATTTCATTCTGGTGAAGAATGCACAGGATACGTTAGTTTGGCTTGATGCCAAGCCTTAGAATGAATAGTGTCTCCAGAAGAATTAGCTTATGATGCTTGTATATATCGTATCTATTTTGCCTAAATTCTGACAAACCCTCCAGCACGTAATGCAAACTATAAACCCACATGGGTTTCTTTTACTTATTAGCCATACGTACTCCAGATTAACTGCCTATTACATTGGAGAACAGTTCATTTCTCTAAAAGGATGGGTGATGCATATCTTCAATTTTCATTCGTTACTTTGTAGATTATGTTAGATTTCAAGCTTTTCAAGCCATTTCCTCTGTGCTTCACAAATGGCATGTTGTTAGTTCTCTTGAGCTTGGCATCTTTTACCAAGCATGGACTAAGGCATTGAACAAAAGAGTTGAGGGGAGAGTTAAAGCCCTTGACAGTGAAGCAATAGTTGACTGTATGTTGACTACACTAAGGAGATTTTTTTAAAAAACACCTTGGGGAAATAGGGAAGATAAGGGAAATTCCTCATTAGTTGGAGTCATGCCTAGCACAAAGCAACAAAACTGTGTTTTCTGGATACCGACCTCATTATCCCCAGAAATGCCTCAGAACAGATTTGTCAAATTAACCTGTTCAGAGAAATTATTACACACATCTGGGACACATCGGAATTGAATCTGCCCTACTGGTACAGACGTAACGACACTATCACTGCACCAGAAGTACTCTCACAATAAATTCCTCAGCATATTGTCCAAGGGTTAATATCCTCATCTGCCTCATCAATGACATTCACTGTAACAAAAGTCAGAAATTAAATTGTTCACTTAAAAATGCATAAAGTTGAGCACCGTTCCCAACTCCTCCAATACTGAAGTAACCTGTCTCTATATGCATATAGATCTGGCCAACAGTCAGGCTTGGCCTGTTGTGATAAACAAAATCACACGACACACTTGACAGGTAATGCCCACCTCCAAGGAGAAAATAAAAATCTAAGCAGCTGCCTTGACGGTCAATGGTATTACCATCACTAAATGTCCCACTATTAATATCCTCGGTGTTACCATTAACCAGTGTCTGACAAGACCCATGATCTGAATAGTGTGGTCACAGGATTGGGTCAGAGACTGAAAACTCTGCAATGAAAAACTGACTTCTTTTCTTTTCAAAGCCTGTCCACAATGGGCAAGGTACAAGTCTGGAATCTGATTGAATACTCTGTACTTGCTTGAATATCTGCAGCTCTGACAGCAGACAATTCAGCTTCTTTCAGTCCAAAGCAGTCTGTTTGATTGATTACTCATCCATAACATTCAATATTTGGTCCCTCCACCAGAGTTACACAGTGGCAGCAGTGTGTCCAATCTACAGGATACACTACAAAACTTACAAAAACTTCTTAGTCAACACCATCGAAAAATCACCTATAAAGACTAAGGTAGCAGCTGCAAGGTAGCCCCTCAACAAGTCACAAGCCATGCTCGCTCTTGTTGCCCTCCTGCCTACGATTCAAGCTCCTGGCATTCCCTTTGTAATAGTACACTGGATGTCCATACATCATATAGAGTACAATAGTTCAAGAAAGAGACTCATCATCGCATTCTCCATTACAATCAGGGATGTAATAAACATTGCCTTGGTGGGCAACATTCACATGTATCACAGAACAAAAATAAGATGGAAATCTATTTTACTAATGTGAATCAACAACAGAAGTTGCTCGAAAACCTCAGCAGGTCTGGCAGCTGTGAAGAGTTAACATTTCGGGTCCAGTGACCCTTCCTCAGAATTAGATCTGAAACATTAACACTGATTTCTTTTCAGAGATGCTGCCAGACCTGCTGAGCTTTTCCATCAACTGCTGTTTTCGTTTCTGATTATTCAGCTTCAATAGTTCCTTCGGTTCCATACCTTGAATAGTAGGATAAATAATTACTTGTACTTAGTTCACTCAAGTATTCTTTTGTAACCTTTGGTAGCCCAGGACTTGCATTCTAAATGAAGCTTGAAGCTATTGCGTGATAATTTTCAATGATACCAATGTGAATGCGTGTGACTTTTCAACTTGGACAAAACTCTGTGTGATATGCTGAGAAAGATCATGGGATGCACCATGTTTTCTTGCATTCCTAACATTCAAATGGCTCCAAGACTTGATTTTATCTATTCAGGATAGGTTTTCATCTCACTATATTATTTTCAGATAACCTACTGATTATCCACTAATCCTTAATTATGCCTATGCAAAATTCATTAATTAATGTTGATTTTTTGTGTGTAATAGTCTTGGATGGATTGCAGTACGCAGCCACTAAATTAGTAGATTCTGGCTTCACATTCTGCTCATAGACCTACATTGACACTTTAATATTTGATTGACACCATATCCACCAAATTGTACAAGACATTGGTTCTTCTGCATTTACAATACTGTGTACAGTTCTGGTCGCCACATTACCAAAAGAATGCAGACGCTTTGGAGAAGGTGCAGAGAAAGTTTACGAGGATGTTGCCTGGTATAGAAGGTGCTAGCTATGAAGACATTTTGAGTAGGTTCGGATTGTTTTCATTAGAAGAAAGGAGATTGTGGGGGGACCTGATTGAGTTTTACAAAATCATGAAGGGTATAGACAGGGTGAATAGAGATAAGCTTTTTACCAGGATGAGGGATTCACTAACGAGAGGTCACACGTTCAAGGTAAGAGATGAAACGTTTAAGGGGGATAGACGTGGAAAATACTTTACACAGAGGATGGTAGGTACCTGGAACGCGCTGCCAGCAGAGGTAGTAGAGGCAGGTACGTTAGATTAATTTAAGGTGCGTCTGGACAGCTGCAAGAGTAGGTGTGGAGCAGAGGGATACAGATCTTTGGGAACTGGCCGATAGGTTAGACAATGGATTTGGATCAGCACAGGCTTGGAGGGCCGCAGGGCCTGTTCCTGGGCTGCACATTTTCTATGTTCTTTCTTTATATCCCTAATATTCAACATTCCACATTCAATCCCTCCGCTATAATTGTACAAAGGCAGCAGTGTGTTGCATCTACAAGACTCCCTAATACGCACTAATTTGTTGGAGGGAGACCCTGTCTGAGTATTTTACTTAAGTGTTTTTGAAAAGACGACTCCATATATTGTTGAGGTTGGTGCAGTTGATGTAGTTTACTTGGACCCCAGTAAGACATTTAATAATATCCCACATGGAAGGTCAGCCAAAAGGTAATAACCCATGAGATCCAAAGGAAGTTGACAAACTGTATCCAAATAGGAGGCAAAGGATGATGGTGGAGGGTTATTTTGTAATTGGAAATGTGTGACCAGCAGTGTGCCACAGGATTCTGGGTTGGGACCCTTACTGTTTGTTATCTACATTCATGATTTGGATAGAAATGCAAAAGGTATAATTATTACATGTGTGAATGACTTGAAAATTGATGGTCATGTTAACAGTGAGGAGGATGATCCCAGATATTGATCAGATGGAAAAATGGGCAGAGTAATGATAGATGGAATTTAATTCTCATAAGTGTTCGGTATTATGTTTGGAGAGGTTTCATAAGGGAAAGATACACATCATATATGGTAGGTCCTTAGGGTGTAGTGAACAGCAAAGGCCCTTGGTGTACAAGTTCATAGATGCCCAGAAGGTGTCAGCACAAGTAGACAGGGTGGCGAAGAAGGCATGTACCATCTTGCCTTCAATAGCTAGGGCATAGAACATAGGAGCAAGGATAATAACTTCTTACAACTTTACCAAACATTGGTTAGGTGATGATGGAATACATTTTTAAAAGTCTGGTCACCACACTATCAGAAGTAAATTATTGCACTGGAAAGGGTGCAGAGGGGACTCATCAGGATGATGCCTGGATTGAAAAGTCTCAGTAATGAAGAGAGGTTGCATAGACTGAGCTTAGCTTGGTGCAAGGGAGGTTGATAAGGGATGGGATTGGAAAGGTTTGTTTAACATGTACAAAACTATGAAAGGCATTGACAGCAGATTCGATTACCTACAGTGTAGAAACAGGCCCTTCAGCCCACATCGACCCTCCAAAGAATAATCCACCCTGACCCATTCCCCTATAATTAATGCACTGCACACTACATGGCCAATTCACCTAACCTGCACATCTTTAGACTGTGCAAGGGAAAACCGGAGGAAACCCACGCAACACGGGGAGAATGTGCAAACTCTACACAGACAGTTGCCTGAGGTGGGAATTGAACCCAGGTCCATGGCACTGTGAGGCAGCAGTGCTAACCACTGAGCCACCGTGCCACCACTGCAACATTCTCTCAGGTCGTGAGAACCCCTTTCTGTGGCAGATGTATCTAACACAAGAGGACAAAAGTTTAAGGTGAGGAACAAGTGGTTTAGAGAAGATCTGTGGAAATGTGTTTTTTTCTCCCCCAGAGACATTTAATCATGTATGAAACATGCTGCCTGAGAGGGTGTTGGAGGGACGTGCTCACAGCCTGTAAGAAGTATCTGGATGAGCACTTTAAATGCCAGGGCATAGTAGGTTTTGGTCCAAGTGAAGTTAAATGGGATTAGTATAGTGTAATGTCTGTTGGTCAACATATACACAGTGGGCCAAAGGGTCTGTTTCTATGCTGTATGACTCGATGACTAATACCGCGCTTTTGCATTGTATTGGAGCTAAAAATCACATAAAACCAGGTTATAGTCCAGTAGGTTTATTTGAAATCACTAGCTTTCAGAGCGCTGCTCCTTAATCAGGTGGTTGTATTTGACAGAGAATTGAAAGAAAAAGTTTACAGTGTGATGTAACTGAAATTATATATTGAAAAAGACCTGGATAGTTTGTTCAGTCTCTCATCTTTTAGAATGACCATGTTGGTTTCAGTTCTTTCATATGTAAATCACAGAACTTCTTTAAAAGTTACATTCTCAAGTGGAGTTTAACCATTGGTGTCATGTCGCCTGGATAATGCATTTAACGTGTGAGGTGCCCTGTGTGAGACTGTCTATGTCACAATGGTCAGACTGATTCTAATGTAAAAAACGGATTTATAGAATCTTACATAGATTCATACGGTTTTTGAGCAAAGTAAAATGTAATTCTGCCAGTATAAATTCCACCCACAAACTTATATGCGTATGTGTGCATGTGGATGTGTATGGGTTGGAGGTGGGGGGGGGGGGGGCGGGGGGGGCGGGGGTTGCAGTTTAAGAGTGTCTGTGAGTGAGTATGTGTATGTGTGTGTGAGTGTGAGTGGAAAGGAGTATAAGTCTGTGAGAGCGTGTGTGTGAGTGCGGGAGTGTATTTGTGAGCGTATAAGAGAGGGCATGCATGAGTGTATGGGTCTATATGAGATAGAGAGTGTGTGTGTGTATATATATATATATATATATATATATATGTGTGTGTGTGTGTGTGTGTATGTGTGTAGGAGTGTGGGTGTCTGTGTGTGTTGGAGTGTCAGCGTGTCTGTGTCTGTGTGTCTGTCTGTGTTTATGCGTCTATCTGTGTGTGTATAGTGCAATGGGGTCACCTGTAGTGTGACATGAGGCCATCACCATGGGTACCAAACTTGACTATCAGCCTCTGTTCAGTTACTTTTCATTGTTGCCTGTCCCGAAGTCCGCCTTGGAGGATGGTCACCCGAAGGTCCAAGGTCAAATGTTGGAGATGGCTGAATTGTTCTCTGAATGGGAGGGAACACTCCTGTCTGTTGATTGTTGTGTGGTGTCCATTCATCCGCCGCTGATTCTCTTGCTCCTTGGATGCTGCCTGACCTGCTGCACTTTTCCAGCAACACATTTTCAGCTCTGTTTGGTCTCACCAATGTACCATGTCTCAGGGCATCCTTGCTTGCAGCATATGAGATAGACAATATTGGATGATTCACATGAGTACCTGCCACATAAATGTGGGAGGTGTCTACACGCATAATGGTGGTATCCGTGTCATCATTCTGACACATCTTGCAGCATCTACTGTGACAAGGTCGTATGGTGTTGTCCTGAAAGCTGGGTAGTTTGCTACGAACAATGATCTGTTTGAGGTTTGGTGGTTGTTTAAAGGTGAGAAGTGGAGGATTGGGGAAGATCTTGGCGAGGTGCTTATTCACATTGATAATGTGTTACACACTGCGAAGAACATGCCATAGTTTCTCAGGTCCTGGGAAGAACTGGACAATGAAGGGTAGCCTGTCGATTGAAGCTTGTGTCTGTCTCCTGAGAAGTTTATTACGGTTTCTCACTGTGGCACATTGGAACTGGTGGTCGATTTGTTGAACATCGTACCTCATTCTTATGAGGGCATCCTTGAATGCCTACAGGTGCCCATCATGTTCCTCCTCATCTGAACAGATCCTGTGTATGTGTAGGGCTTGTTCATAGGGGATGGCTGTTTTAATACTTTTCAGGTGGAAGCTGGACAAGTGTAGCATTGTGAGGTTATCTGTGGGTTTGTGGCAGAGTGAGGTGTTGAGGTGTCTATCCTTGATGGAGATGTATGTGTCAAAGAATGGGACAGATAGTAGAAAGTAGTCCATGGTGAGTTTGATGGTGGGATGAAACTCATTGATAACACTATGAAGTTGTTTCAGTGACTTCTTGCCATGAGTCCGGAGGAAGAAAATGTCATCAATGTACCTGGTGTTTGGTGTTGTTTCGGGGTCCTGTGTAGAGAAGAAGTTTTTTTTTAACCTGTGCATGAAAATGTTGGCAAATTGGGGTGCAAATTTGGTCTCCATAGCTGTTCCATGTGTCTGGATGAAGAACTGGTTGTCAAAGGTGAAAATGTTGTGGTCAAGGATAAAACGGATGAGTTGCAGAATGGTGCTCAGAGATTGGCAGCTGTTGGTGTTGAGTACTGAGGCTGTTGCCACGATTCTGTAATTGTGGGGGATTAGCGAGTTTTGAGAAGATTTGTAGCTCAGGTTGAGGTTCTGGATGTAAGTTCACTCACTGAGCTGGAAAGTTCATTTCCAGACTTTTCGTCACCCCACTAGCGTCCATTGTGACGAGGAATGTTCCTGCTTCGACTGGTCTGTGGGTGCTGAGTTTCTGTAAGAAATCTGCAGTTGCAACAGAAGCAGGGAGTCCCCTGTGCAATGGGTTTCAAGATGCCTTTGACATAGCCAGAGAGGTTCTCACACAGGGTCCCATTGCCTGATAACTTTAAATGTAACTCTTAAAAAAGGTTTTGAGATTTACACATGAAAGAACTGAAACCAACATGGTCATTCTAAAAGATGAGAGACTTAACAAACAATCAAGGTATTTTTCAATATGTAATTTCAGTTGTCTCATACTGTAAGCTTTTGCTATAAATTCTATATCTTACGATCTTATACTTCCTAATCACCTGATAAGGAGAGCGCTCCGAAAGCTAGTGCTTCCAAATAAACCTG
The DNA here is from genome assembly GCF_037043375.1 of Chiloscyllium plagiosum. Taxonomy (NCBI): domain Eukaryota; kingdom Metazoa; phylum Chordata; class Chondrichthyes; order Orectolobiformes; family Hemiscylliidae; genus Chiloscyllium; species Chiloscyllium plagiosum. The sequence goes on along the minus strand of NW_028270154.1, from coordinate 7,917,900 downwards.
TTGGACTATAACCTAGCGTAGTGATTTTTAACTTTGAGCATCCCAGTCCAACAACGCCATCTCCAAATCATGACTTTATCAGCCACGTAACCTTTCAGATGAGCGCCAACCGAGCTATATTTGTTTGTCACCTGTCTGAGGCCATACAAAAGAGAATAGCGAAATTCTGCCCGTTGACCTCAAACAATTCCAGCAAAATAGCTTTTCTGTGTTTTAGCTCATTTTTAAAATGGAATTTTGGGCCATCGGATAAAGCTTGTGTAGTTTTCGGCGCAGTCGCGTGTCAGCTATTGCTTTGACAATTGGGAACGTCAGCCGAGAAATCCTCCTGGCGGCGGCTAATTAAACATTAGGGCATGACGTAGATGTGGTGTCCCTGTCTCTGAGCTAGGACACCAGGGCATAAGTCCCACCTGCTCCAGAAGTGCATATTTCTGAACAGGTTAGTTAAAATATATCGAACTCAGAATGTAGAATTTTCGAAGATCTGAGATTACCGATGCAGGGAGATGGTTTTGGGAATGGGGATGGTGTGGGCGGCGAACGGGTTGGGGGGTGGCAGGGAGAGCCCCTTGAAAGTGGAGCTATAGTCTGCTGAGGAAGCCGAATCTGTCGTAAGTGTTAACAACGAGGGCGAAGGCGGGAAGTCGCAGGTGGCAATTTCAGGTTGATGGCAATTTCAGATCGCCAGAGGCATGAACGCTGATCCGACGCTGTCTTCTGTTAATTTCTTCTCCAGCCGCTCGGAAGATTCTACTATTGACTGCTTTTTTTTTTTGCTCTCCCTCAATTACGCTTGCTTAAGGTGATCTGCAAAAGAAGCAAAGGTGAAAGTGAGGTAAAACTTTTTTTCACTTAGCCAAGAGTTCGGGTTTAAATGCACTGCCTGGAAGTGAGTTTGGGAGAAGATTCGACTGAGGCATTCCATGAGTCATTGGATGATAACTTGTATTCAAATAATGTGTAAGGATATGAGGGAGAAAGCAGGAATTGAGCACAAGTTAGTGATGCTTATTTAACGAATAGGGGCAAGACAATTGGACCAAGTGTCCTCCTTCTGAGCCGTGACGTTTCTCTGATTCGGTGACAATAGTAACTAAACATCGTAAATATTTATTTCTCTCCGAAATGCTTTCAAACGTTCCCAGCCTCCGAAATATGCAATATAAATAAAGTTTATTTTTCCTTGTTTGCGTTAATGACAGCAAAGTTCAGATCTAGAGTTAGCTAATGGCATCAATTGCATTCCTGTCAATCATCTGTCTTTCTAGTCAAATAGCTGCGGAACGGAGAGGTTTTCGAGAATATCCTCACCTGTTATTCTGCATTTGTAGTGATGTTTTGATCTCGTGGCTCTTTCTTGAAGCTGCTTGTGTGAATTCGAGAGTACCCAGCTGAGGACAATGAGAATGATACTTGAGTGAATTGAGGAAGAGGCAAGTATTTTATATGAAGATTTGTGCTAATTTATACTTTGCAATTCAGTCTGTAGAGCATACCAAATATAATCTATGTACTCAGTTGCTTCATAGTGAAATGTACTTACACCCTTTTAAAAAGCGCGCCTTCCCCTGTTCATTCATATCATGTTGGCGGTCGGTTAGCTCAGCTGACTCAATGCTTGGTGAGTGAGGCTAGTTCCCATGTGGCATTAGATTGTTTCAAAGGACTCTCCTTCTTAACCTCTTGTCACACCTGTGGTTTGGTATGCTTCAATTTAAACCACCACCAGTCGTTTCCTTTTAACGAGAGGGCAACTTTATCCTTATTATATCACGTTCAGGCAGAATCTGTTTAAAGTTAAACGGACAAACTTTTGTGGCTACTGTTTTATCAAGAGTGAATTTGTAAGCTGAAATTCAAGGAAAATCAGGCTAAGCAAAGCATTTGCGGTGTAACAACAGATTTAAGTGTCTGAGTCAATTTATGATTATTTTTTCGAATTTATTTAAGCACCTAATTTATCAAGGCCTACCAATGTTATTGAGGTTCTTTCAAAGGCAGAAATACAGACTGACTTACATTGTGGCCAGGTCTGACAACTCAGTTTCATGGGCAGCCAGATTACTGCTAAATTAGTTATGCAGGGAACACTGGTTGTCAGCAAAATTAAGGCGATTCTTAAAACAGAAAGAGGGGCACAACATACACATTTTTAAAATTCATATGCAAAAAGTTATGATACAGTCAGCGTGTTATTGCCATTGCGCAACTAAAACTTTATTAAGTTTCAGTCGTAGGTTTACGAGTTCCCTGAAACTGCTCACCCCATTTCAGTTAATTATGATAGCCGACTATTTCAAGTTCAATTTACTTGGTGATCTTTACACTGAGGAATGATGTGACTTTTGGAAGTACGATGTGTAATTATTGGATAAGACTCTTTGTGTCGCTGTCTACCAATGAAGAATTGAAAAATGAAGACATCCTTCAGTCCTTCCGCAGCCCCGTACACACGCTGAGGAAGGAAGAGAAGGGAAAGCCAGCACCAGATTGCGGTTGCATCTCAGCCATCTTTGATCTCCTTTTATTCGAGTCATTCTACGCTGGGAGGGCATGTTATTTATCAATCATTGTCCCTTGGACTTTGCACCAAGTCAAGAAGCTCTGATCGATATATACATTTTATTACTATTTGCGACTGAGTTCGAATGAGAGGACGTCTTTACACAGATAATGCAAACGTCGTTTTCCATTATCTTGCTTTACGTCTGGGATTTTGTTTCTGCCCAGATTCATTACTCAATTCCAGAAGAATTAGAAGACGGCGCTTTCGTTGGGAATATTGCTAACGATATTGGATTAAATGCGAGAGAACTGTCTATCCGCAGGTTTCGGATCATGTCAGCTGCAAAGAAGAGGTATTTCGAAGTTAATTTAAAGAATGGTATTTTGTTTGTTAATGACAAAATTGACAGGGAGCAGCTCTGCGGCCAAACTCTTACGTGCTTGCAAAATATCGAGATTGTTACAGAAACACCATTAAGACTGTACCGTGCTGAGGTTGAAATACAAGATATCAATGACAATTCCCCCAGTTTTCCGCAGGATGCGCTACGTTTGGAGATTCTTGAGTCAACACCTCCGGGAACTCGCTTTCCACTACAGAGCGCGCATGACCCCGATGTCGGTACAAACTCTGTTCACACTTATAACCTCAGTCCAAATGATCACTTCACGCTGAATGTTCAAAACAGCAGTGATGGAACTAAGAGTGTATTTTTGGTGCTGGATAAATTATTGGATAGAGAAAAACAAGCTCTACACACTTTACTTCTTAGTGCCTTAGATGGCGGGATTCCAACACGATCTGGTAATGCCCAAATTATTATCGCTGTACTTGATGCCAATGACAATCTGCCTGTATTTGATCAGTCTGTTTATTGGGTGAAAGTGATTGAAAATGTAATCGCTAATACATTAGTTATTAACCTTAATGCTACTGATTTGGATGAAGGCACAAATGCAGAAATAATTTACTCTTTTAGCAGTTACACTCCAGACAAATTGTATGAACTGTTTAGTATAGAACCTCATACAGGAAAAATCACAGTTAATGGAGTATTGGATTATGAAGAAGCCAACGTCTACGAGATTAACGTGCAAGCCAGAGACCAGGGTCCTAATTCTGTTCCTGCATATTGCAAAGTTGTAGTGGAGATTGTCGACGTGAATGACGTCATACCTGAGCTGACGCTGATGTCATTATCCAGCTCCATAACTGAAAATGCTACGATAGGAACGATGATAGCTCTAATCAGCGTAGCGGATCCGGAATCTGGAGAAAATGGCAAAATTAGTTGTTATGTTCCCAATAACCTTCCATTCCGGTTGAAACCGTCTTTCAAGAACTCTTACATGTTGGTTATTCGTGCATTATTGGATAGAGAAACTGTTCCTCAATACACAATTAATGTCACTTGTTCAGATGCTGGATCGCCTCGTCTCTTCACCAACAAAATCATTGTACTGGCGATCTCTGACATTAACGACAATGCACCACACTTCACAAAGTCAACGTATACAGCCTATATATTGGAAAACAATACGCCCGGAGCAATAATCTGCTCGGTTACGGCTTTTGATTCTGACCTCGGTCAAAACTCTGACATTTCTTACTCTATTATGGCGAGTCAGATTCAAGGCGTGCCGATCGAGTCCTTTGTATCAATTAATTCAGAAAATGGAGAAATATTTTCACAGCGTTCATTTGATTATGAGCAATTTAAGAACTTTCAAATCCTCGTCCAAGCTCGAGACGCTGGAACCCCATCCCTCAGTAGTAATGTTATTGTAAACGTTGTAATCCTCGACCAAAACGACAACTCTCCTGTTGTCGTATCTTCCCTGTCAAAAAATGGAACTTACGTAATGATGCCTCGATCAGCAAATCCAGGTTACCTGGTGACAAAAGTGACTGCAGTTGATGCTGATTCTGGACAGAATGCCAGATTGATTTACCAATTGATCCAATCTACTGATAGAACTCTTTTTACTGTTGCACGCAATTCGGGAGAAATCAGAACCATGCGACTCTTTGAAGACAGAGACTCAACTACACAAGTGCTCATAATCTTGGTAAAGGACAATGGTCATCCTTCCCTCTCCACTACTGTCACAGCTACATTGTCGCTGATAGATAAGACTGCTGCAATTATGTCAGATGTTAGCAATCAACCCCAAGATATTGAGCAATCGACGGATTTCGCCATCTATATAATAATATCCCTAGGTACTGTCTCATTCATCCTTTTTTTGATAATAATTGCGCTCGTTACCACAATGTGCCACAATAGCAATGATCACAGCGACGATTGTTCTCTGATGAATTGTTGTTTTGGACGTGAGATTAGAAACAATACATCGAAGCAGTCTCATGCAAATCCTCGGATAGCGCCCAACGTTCAACCAACTACAAATGTTATGGAAGTTCGTGGTACTGGGTCACTCTCTGAGACGTATTGCCTGATTCGTCCAACAACTGAACGCGAGAATGGGAACTGCATACTTCTCACGCCTTTCGGTTCTGCAACACGTCGAAGCAATATCAAGAATACTGACGTGCATTTCTCAGAATACAATCAGCAAACAAAACCAAAGCCGAATATTATCAATGAGGTGAGTGAAAGAAATATAAAACAAACTCAACCCATATCACTCGGACTTACGCGAAATGATATGATGAAAGTTGCAAAATGTGCATCGTTGTTGGTGGGAATTGCCAATTCAGTCTAACACAGGAGTCATGGTGAACGAAGAAATTACTAGATTTTATCAGTTCTATTATAATGCGTTATTTTACTTTTTAAAAAACAAAATCTCAGTATAGAGGTCCCATTTTATCTACAGCACAATTTTTTTCCAATTGTTTATTTCACTCTTCAACAATAACCTAAATAACCTGAGCAATGGATCGATAACAAGCAAGTTTCATTTGGAAGTTGTTGCTAATAAGATTGTACAGTCATACAGGGGAAGTGAGGGGTGGGGAGAGGAAAGTCATCTACACGATTATTGTGATCTGGAACTGACTTCCTGAAATATGGTAGAGAAATGAATCAAACATTTATGCACTACTGAGTGCATTTCGAATTTTGCAATATTGGTTGAACTAAATGGGAAAACAGTCACATAATATTCAAATATATTTGTTCCAGTTTTATTCGTTTGCCTTCTGGAAGAACCTAACTACGTCCCTATGAATTTTCCTGCGAGTTAACTCCTTCCGTTGCTACGTTCAACAAACAAAACAACCTACGTTTGAATAAAACTTCCCATGGCAACAGATTTCATTTGATGGATTTCTGGAAAGGTGGTGGCATTTTCATTCATTGCTGGTGCTTGCAGATGAGGATGATTCCTTTCCACTCTCAGGGTGAGTCCGTAGGTGACTGTAGAAACCAATGCAGCTACCGCAGGCTCTGTTACACTTGTGGTAGAAGGTGGTCATGGGAAGGGGTAGATGGGACATTGATGTGGCAGCACCCTCCTTTCACAGTTATCACTTGGCTTCACTTTTTCCTGATGGCAAGTCTCAAGGTGCCTTCCCAGATGTTCCTCCTCCACTTTGGACGGTCATCACCAATGATTTCGAGGTTTGTGTGGGAATGCTGCACTTTACGAGTGAGCCCTTCAAGGCATCACTGAAGTGCTTCCTCTGTCCAGCTGGAGCTCCGGCCGTTTCAAGGCTGGGAATAGAGCACCTGCTTTGGCAGTCTTGTATCGGTCATATGGATCTGTGCCAGGCCCATCATAGCCGATTAAGGATGGTCAGTGCCTTGATGCTCGGGATGTTTGCCTGGTTAAGGACATTGACGTTCCTGCATCTTTCTTCCTCGTGAATTCACAGGATCTTGTGCAGGCAGCATTTGTGGTACTGCTCAAGCACCATGACGTGTCTGCTGTAGACAGTCCATGTCTCAGAGCACCATGAGAAGATGGAAACAACCACAGCTCTGTAAACCATGATCTTGGTTTTGCATCTGATGTTGTCTTCATTCAACCTTTTCCTCAGGCGGCCAAAGTCTGTGCTGACTCATTAGCGGTGGTGATGGATCTTTTCTTCAATAGTTACTTTGGCCAACAGGATATTGCTGAGATATTGGAAGTAGACAATATTCACTAAGGCCTCCCAATGAACCTTGATGATTGGGGTGGAGGCATAGTTCTAATTACACTTACCTAATAATCTGGAAACTCAAGGTAATAAATTAATCATATTCCAAATTGGTAACATTTGAAATGTAAATTATATGAATAAATTCTGAATTTAATAAAAGCTAGTCTGAGTATTGGTGACAATGCAACTATTGCTGATTGTTGCAAAAAGTCTTGTTTGTTAACATACATTCTTATTTGGTCTGGCCTAGATGTGACTCCAGAGTCACTGTAATGTTGTTTGTTCTTAACTGCCTTCTGTAAATGGCTCAGCAAGACACACAGTTCAAGAAAAACATAGGCAGGAATCTTAAGGTGAAGGAACCTCTACCACATTTGGATAGAATTTATCCTGCAGTTTGATAGGTAGCAGCTTGCATCAGACATAATGGTATAACAATTAAGTAACGTTAACTACAAAGATATGAAGGATGAACTGGCCAGAGTTGCCTGGAAGGAAAACAGAGCAGGGTAGTACTGCAACAGCATGAGTTTCCAAGGATAATTCAGGAGGCATTGCAGAGATTCAATCCAAGAAGAAATATACAAAGGAGAGGACTAAGGGCACCATGGCTGATAAGGGATGTCAGAGACAGCAGAAAAGCAAAGGAAAAGCATACATTGTTGTGCAGATTAGTGGAAAACCAGAAGATTGGGAAAATTTTAGAAGTCAGCAAAGGACAACTAAAACAAATAGATGAAATATGAGAGTAAGCTTTCCATTAACATAAGGCAAGTGTGGACTTTGGACAGCTGGAAAATGAGGCTGCAGAATTAGTAATGGGAACAACAAAATGGCTGCAGAATTGCATAGATATGTTGTATCAATCTTCATGGTGGAAAACACCAGCAGCATACCAGACCTCAAGAGAGTCTGGAGCAGAGGTGAGTGTGGAGGCCATCACTCAGGCAGAAGCTGAAAGGTCTGAAGTTGAATAAGTCACCAGGTTGTTTTTAAGGGTTTTTAGTCGACTGTTAAAGATGATATTTCAGAGTACTTGGACATGCACGGTAAAATAATTCATCAAGGAGCAGTAATATCTGAAACATCTGTTGGAATTCTTTGAGGTGGTAATGAGCAATTTAGGCAAAAGAAAGTTGGTTGAGGTAATCTATTTGGATTTCTAGAAGGCCTTTGTTAAGGTGCCATGCAGGAGGCTGCTAAATAAGGTAAGTGACTATGGTGTTAGGGAAAAGGCATTGAATGGATTGAGATTGGCTGACAAGCAGAATGAGAAAGTGAGGACTGTGGATACTGGAGATCAAAGTTGAGCACGTGGTACTAGAAAAGCACAGCAGGCTGGGCAGCATCCGAATAGCATGTGAATCGATGTTTCAGGCATAAGCATTTCATTCCATCACCACACTCTCGACTCTGACAAGCAGAAGGCAGAGAGTGAGGATAAAGTGGTCTTTTTCAGCATGGCAGCCAGTAACTAATGCAGTTCTGCAGGGGTCAGTGTCAGGACCAAAGCTATTCATATTATACATTAATGAACTGGATGTAGGAACTGAGGGCATTGTTGCTAAGCTTGCAGATGACACCAAGCCATGTGCATGTACCTGTACTGTTGAGAAGGTGGAGAGGCTCCAGATGAATTTGGTTAGGCTCGGAGAATGGGCAAAGAAGTGACAGATGGAATACAATGTGCGAAAGTGTGAAATTATGCACTTTGGTGAGAAGAATAGATGTTTAGACTATTTTCTAAGTGAGGAACAGCTTTGGAAATCTGAAGCACAGAGGGATTTAGCAGTCTTATTTCAGGAATATCTCAAGCCCAACATGCAGGCTCAGTTGGCAGTTGGGTGGGGGGGGGGGGGGGGGGCGCAAATGCAATGTAAACATTCATTTTGAGAGGGCAAGAATACAAGAACAACGATGTATTGCTGAGGTTGGATAACACTCTGGTCAGAATATTGAGAGCAGTTTTGGAACCTCATATCTGAGAAAGGATATGTTGACCTTGGAAGGGGTGCAGAGGAGGAAAACAAGCATGATCCTAGGGATGAAAGGCTTGTCAGACAAGGAATGTTGGGGACTCTGAATTTGTCCTCAATGGAATTTATAAGGACGAAGAGGTATCTCATTGAAACTTACAGATTACTGAGAGGAAAAGCTAAAGAATCGTGGATGCTGGAAATCAGAAACAAAAACAAATAGCTTGGTAAATTCAAAAGGTCAGGCAGCATCAACAGAGAGAAAACAGTGTTAGTGTTTTGGGTCCAGTGACTGTTCTGAAGAAAGTTGACTTGACCCAAAATGTTAACACTGCTTTTTCTCCATCGCTGCTGCCAGACTTGCTAAGCCTTCCCAGCAATTGTAGTTTTTTTTCATAATATTGAGAGACTTGGATAGTATGGATGTGGAGAAAGAATTTTCACTGGTAAGAGAAACAAATACCCTACAGCATAGCTTCAGGATGAACGTACAATTGTTGAGATGAGGAGACATTTGTTCAGCCAGATGGTGGTGAATCTGTTGAATTTGTTGTACAAAAGGCTGTGACGACCACATCATGGAATTTATTTAAGACAGGTAGATAAATTGTTCATTACGTCCTAAGAGAATCAAAGATTACTGGCAGAAAGCTGGAGAATGGGATTGAGAAACATATCAGCCATAATCAAATGGCACAGCAGACTCAATGGGCAAAATGGCCACATTTTTCTCCAATATATTATGATCTTAGAAATGCTGGCCCTGCCAGTAAGACACACGTTATGGAAGAATACTTCGAATGTTTGAAGGACTTTTGTAGGGTAAAACTGTATAATAATATTCTAAATAAGGAAAAAACCAAAAGCTTGATGAAAGATGTAGGTTTTAAGTGCATTTTATGAGTGGAAGAGACAATGACATTTTGGAAGGGAATTCCGGACAGCCAAGCTGAGATAGCAGAATTGAGAGCCACCAATGGTGGATAAAAGCATTAGTACATATAAAATGGTCCAAATTTAGACACATAGAACAAACTCAAGACAGTGATAGATCATAACATAATATGAGCATACTGGTAATGGAAGGATTTTGTCTGTTTTAGAATATTGCAAACAGAGTTCTGAATAAATTCTAGATGTTCAAGGTGCAAGATGAGTGAATTCATCATGACAGGATTTATGATTCTGTGGGTATTAGTATTTTTGTACTGTCATCTTTTCTTCTTATTGTACCAACCTGCATTGCATTAAACATCATTTGTTGGAGGTCAGAAGAATTATTTTGGTGTTGTCTGTGATAATTGTGGCTGAGGAAGATACTGGCTTCAGAGGGCACAAGATTCATTGAGGTGTCCTTTCTCTGAGATTCTCACCTCAGCTGTCCATCTGCATTACCCTTACAATGCATCTCCAAACAGTCAGCTTGGAAAAGTCACAATCACCTTTAACTATCTATAGTTACCAATGGCAAAGCATTTATTTGAAATTCTTGCATGGTCTTTGTCGCACAGACATTGATTGCACAGCAGGCCAAAACCCAATTACCAATTTACTATACAGAAGATATTTGAATATATTGCTGTGATCCATGTGCTGATTGTGGTCTAGCCAGTGCAGGTATTATTTAGTTAGCAATCGGTGTATGCAGATGGAATTTAGCACAGTCCATAACTCTGCCTTACTAATTTTGACCTGCCAAAGAACCCAAAGTTGTTTATGAGACAGCAAAGGTGGAAGTTGTTCAGAACAATCTGCTGCCAAATATTTATTGCTGTGATCTCATGACAGTAGAGAAGCGCGTTGAGGAGCTTGGTTGACTTACAGTTTTCAGTTGTCAGTTTGCTGTTGATGCAGAGACTATTGCTTAAGTTGCATGTAACATCTGAAGATATTACAATAGCTGAGTTGGTAGATGTGAGACTGGAACAGCACAGCAGTTCAGATAGCATCTGAGGAAAGTCAACATTTTGGGCTGAAACAGTTTGTTAGGACTGGGAGGGGAAGGGGAGCCCAGAAGTAAAAAGAGGGAGGGGGTGGGGTGGGGCTGCTGGAAGGGCAAGTAGAATGGTGACAGGCGGATGCATGTAGGAGGTTATTGTGATTGGTCAGTGGGAAGGGTGGAGCAGATAGTTGAGCAGGAAGATGAACAGCTAAGTTCTGGTGAAGGAGGTGAGAAGAGGGGGAGGGCTGGAAATGGGAAAGGACTGGGGGTGGCGGCTTTTTGAAGCTGGTGAAGTCAATATTGAGGCCATTGGGCTGTAAACTCCCCAGGTAAAATATCAGGTATTGCTCCTCCAGTTTATATTTGGTCTCATTCTGACAATGGAGGAGGCTAAGGATGGATGTGTTGTCAGAATTAAAATGGATAGTAACTAGAACATCGGGTTCGTTGATGCATGCACAGAGCAGATGCTCTGCAAACCAGTCCCTAAGACTGTATTTGGTCTCCCTGATATAAAGGAAACCACACTGGGAGCAACAGACACAAAAGGTGAGTTTTGGTGAAGCGCAGGAGAAACTCTGCCGGATCTGGAAGGACTGTGTTGGGCTTTGAGCTGAGATGAGAGGGGAGGTGTAGATGCAGGCGCTGCACCTCCTACGGTTGCAGGAAAAGGGATTGGATGTGGTGGTGAAGTTGATGGAGAGTGTAGAGTTGACAAGGGATTTATGGAGTGAATGGTCCCTGTGGCAAGTGGATTGGTAGAGGAAGGAAATATCTGTTGGTGGTGGGGTCTGATTGTTGGTGGTGGAAATGTTGGAGGATTATGCATTGGGTTTGGAGGTTGGTGGGGTAATATGTGAGAACTAAGGGGGCTCGATTCTTATTGTTATTGAGGGAAGGCAGTTTGTGGGCAGAGTGCAGCAAATGGAGAAGATGCACTTAAGGGTATCCTCAATTACTGAGGAGGCGAAGCTATGGTCCCTAAAGTTGGATGATATTTGGAATGTCCTGGAGTAGAACACATCATCCTGAGAGCAGATGCTGTGGAGGCAGAGGAATTGAGTATGGGTTATCATTTTTGCAGAAGGGTCAGTGAGAGGAGATATGGTTGATGCGGTTGTGGAAGTTAGTGGGTTTGAAATGGATGTCAGTGGTCAATTAGTTTCCAGGGATGGAGACAGAGAGGTCCAGGAAGGGGACGGAGGTGTCAGAAATGGTCCAGGTGAATTTGAGTGTATGGTGGAATTGTTGGCGAAGTTGATGAACTGTGTTCATTGGGTACCCGTCCTTTTTGAATACACTGTATAGGTGATTTTCCTCTGCTCTTCTTAGTTCCTCTGTGTTGCAGTGTGTGGTGGTGCTAACAAACCATCACACACTGCAGCACAGAAAAACTATGAAGAGCAGATGAAAATCACTTATATAGTGCATTCAAAAAGAACGGGTACCCAATGAACACAGTCTACCGATTTCTCAGCAGAAAACCCAAATAAGCAAACAAAATGCATCCAGAAACCTTAGCCGCCCTCCCCTACATCAAACACATCTTGGAAATGACTGCAAGACACTCTACCTCTTAGCATCATGGTAGCCCACAAACCCACCAACACACTAAAATAGCAGTTAATGAACTTGAAATATCCTATACTGACAAGTCATTTACAAGATACCTTGCAAGAACTGTAACAAACACTACATTGGACAAACAGGCAGAAAACCAGCCACCAAGATACATGAACATAACTAGCCACAAAAAGATGTGACCCACTCTCATTAGTATCTTTATATACAGATGAGGAAGGAAACCACTTTGACTGGAACAACACAGCCATCCTAGGACACGACAAACAGAGACACACATGAGAATGCCTAGAAGAATGGCACTCCAAACAGAACTCTATCAACAAACAAATTGACTTGGATCCCATTTACCACTCCCCCATGAGAAAAAGAACAGGAAATGACATCACTACAGAAAATGACAACACCAACCTAAGCCAACCTGAACACATTAATACAAAACGGGCCATATCACCAGTGCTACATCTGAAATTGAACCATTTAGCTCAGTGAGCAAACTTACATCCAAATCTCTTTATGTACTGAGAGAAGGTTCCATTTTGTTTCTTGTTATGGAATGCAAGTATAGTATTGAGCAACTTTCTAATGAAGCCTTGATACGTATTTGTCTTCAATCTGAGGTGATGAACACTGACAAGATTTCTATCATTTTTGATTTGTAAATAGACTGGTTTAGTAGATGAACATAGAATGAAACAGTCCAAGATGGTGGCTTATTACTACCTCTTCAAACCTAAATAGACGCAAGTAATAAATGCTGGTCAAGCCTGCAAGCCATATCCATGGAAAGGCAAGATCACATTGAGCAGCATTCAAACTCAAACAGTATGTTCAGCAGCTTAAATAGATCAGCTTTGCTCACAGGATTGCATGTCTTGTTGAGATCAATGAAAGTGTTGTAAAGTGATTTTCTATTGTTTGTAGAATTTTCCTTACAGATTCCAGACGGAGGACATCAAATAAATCTTCTAGTTATGTATAGACCCTGGTGTTAACAGGAACATGAATGAACTTTTCAGTAACACATAGCATGAATCAGGGCAACAAATAATGCTATGTCAATGCAGTCACCAGCTTTTACGTAGGGATGGTCATGACTCAAAGTTCTTAAATTCTAAACAATTTTGTTCCACAAGGTACAATTATTAGAGAGTGAAATCAAATCAATATGATTTAAAAAAAATAAATGGAATATGTATCTGAAAACGTGTGAAACTGTATCAGAATATTGCATTTAATGAGATCATCTTAGCTTTTGCAATTAAGTATGTGTAAATAAACTACAAATGTAATGCAATGGCGATTTCTAATAAGACTTTTCTAATTTCCTGTGCAATGTGGACATGACAGACTTATTGCCAATCTCTAACTGATTGAGATAAGATGGTTGGGAGGTGCCATCCCAAAATGTTGCATTCCTTGATGTGTAGGAACATCCAGAGTGCTGTGAGGAAGGGAGAACCAGGATTTTAGCCCAGAAGCAGTGAAGGAATTATGATATAATTCCAAGTCATGATTGTATATGTCTTGATGGGGAACTTACAGGTGGCAGTGCTGCTTTGCAGCAAGAACATAGAACACAGAATATAGAACAATACAGCACATGGCAAGCCGTTTGGCCTACCATGTTTGTGCCATCATGATGCCATTCTAAAGTAATCTCATCTGCCTGCATATGGTCAGTAACACTCTATTTCTTGCCTGTTCATGTTTCTACCTGAATATCTCTACTGTATTTGTAGGTGGTAGAGGTTAGAAGGAACTGCTGGATGGGCTTTGGTGAGTGACTGCATTGCAATTGGGAGGTGGGACACAGTGCTGCTACTGTAGTTCACTGCTGAAGGAAGCGAATGTTACAGATGTGGATGTGGCATCAATTGTGTGCACTGGATGATATCAAGTTTCTTGAGTGCATTTATTACAGTCCTGATTTTGTCTTGTAGATCATCGAAGACAAGAGGTGAGTTACACATGACATAATTCCAAGTCAAAGACTGACTCTTGTGATTATAGTATTTAGATGGCTCATCTAGTTTAGTTTCTGATGGAGATAATTAGCAGGTTGCTGATCGCAATGATAGTTAGATTCTCTCTTTGTTAAATTGTTAATTGCTTCAATGTGTGGGGGAAATCATGTCTCACAAACTTGATTGAGTTTTTTGAAGAAGGAACAAGAGGATTGATGAGGACAGAGCAGTAGATGGGATCTATATGGACTTCAGTAAGGCATTTGACAAGTGTTCCCCATGGGAGACTGATTAGCAAGGTTAGATCTCATGGAATACAGGGAGAACTAGCCATTTGGATACAGAACTGGCTCAAAAGTAGAAGACAGAGGGTGGTGATGGAGGTTGTTTTCAGACTGGATGCCTGTGACCAGTGGAGTGCCACAAGGATCGGTGCTGGGTCCTCAATTTTTTGTCATTTACACAAATGATTTGGATGCGAGCATAAGAGGTACAGTTAGTAAGTTTGCAAATGACACCAAAATTGGAGGTGTAGTGGACAGCGAAGAGGGATATCTCAGATTACAACAGGATCTTTACCAGATGGGCCAATTGGCAGATGGAGTTTAATTCAAATAAATGCAAGGTGCTGTATTTTGGGAAAGCAAATCTTAGCAGGACTTATACACTTAATGGTAAGCTCCTAGGGAGTGCTGCTGAACAAAGAGACCTTGGAGTGCAGGTTCATAGCTCCTTGAAAGTGGAGTCACAGGTAGATAGAATCGTGAAGAAGGCATTTGGTATTCTTTCCTTTATTGGTCAGAGTATTAAGTACAGGGGTTGGGAGGTCATGTTGAGGATGTACAGGACATTGGTTAGGCCACTGTTGGAATATTGTGTGCAATTCTGGTCTCCTTCCTATCAGAAAGATGTTGTGAAACTTGAAAGAGTTCAGAAAAGATTTACAAGGATGTTGCCAGAGTGGGAGGATTTGAGTGACAGGGAGCGGCTGAACAGGCTGGGGCTGTTTTTCCTGGAGCGTTGGAGGGTGAGGGGTGACCTTATAGAGGTTTACAAAATTATGAGGGGCATGGACAGGGTAAATAGACAAAGTCTTTTCCTGGGGTTGGGGAGTCCAGAACTAGAGGGCATAGGTTTAGGGTGAGAGGGGAAAGATATAAAAGAAACCTAAGGGGCAACTTTTTCACACAGAGGGTGGTATGTGTATGGAATGAGCTGCCAGAGGAAGTGATGGAGGCTGGTACAATTGCAACATTTAAGATCCGTTTGGATGGCTATATGAATAGAAAGGGTTTGGAGGGATTTGGGCTGGGTGGTGGCAGGTGGGACTAGATTGGGTTGGGATATCTGGTTGGCATGGACAGGTTGGACCGAAGGGTCTATTTCCATGCTGCCCATCTCTATGACTCTAAATTTATGTGGGATGAATGTTACTTGCCATTTTTCAGCACAAAGCCTAGTTATTGTTTAAAACATACTACATATATACATGGAATGCATCAGTTCCACAAATGGTGCTGGATGTTATGCTATCATCAATTAATATTTTCACTTTTGACCTTAGGTAGAGGAACAATCATTGCTCAAAGAGCTAAAGATCATAAAGTCATAGAAGGCTACAATACAGATAAACACACTTTGTCCCTGGAGTCAAAAACAACTACCTAACTACTCTAAGCCCAAAAGTCCAGCATTTGTCCCCATAGCTTTGGCATCAGAAGTGCACATCTTAATACTTCTTAAATGTTATAAGTGCTCCTGCCTTTATTATCCTTACAAGCAGTGGTTGAGTTTCTCACCATCCTCTGGAGAAAATACTTTTCCTCCCATCCCCTAGAAACCTTGTGCCCCTTACTTTAAATCTATGCTCCTGGTCGTTGATCCCTCCACTATGGAGAAAAGTTGCTGTCTGTCCATCCTATCTATGTCAAAAATTGTGGTGCTTGAAAAACACAGCAAGTCAGGCAACATCCAAGGAGCAAGAGAGTCAACATTTTGAGCATAAGCTCTTCATCAGGAATGTCATTCTTCATGAAGAGCTAATGCTCGAAACTTCAGCTGTCTTGCTCTTCAGATGCTGCCTGACCTGTACCACACGTTTTGACTCTGATCTCCAGCATCTCCAGTTCTCACTTTCTCCCATTCTATTTATGTCCCTCTTAAGTTTACACATCTTAATCATGTTCTCTCTCAATCTCCTCTGCTCCAAGAAAAACACCCCAGTCCAGTCACTCTCTAAAACTTTCCAGTCCAGGCATCATCCTTGTAAATCTCTTCTACACCGTCACCTATGCAGTCACATTCACCCTATAATGTGGATTCCAAAGCCACACACAACACTCTAACTGTGGCCCATGCAAAATTTGATAGTTCCAGCATCACGTCCATGCTCTTAGACACTGTGCCTCAGTGAATAAAGGCAAGCATCTCATCTGCCTTCTTCAAAACTTTATTTACTTATCCTGTACCCTAAGGGATCATTGGATCTAAGACACTATAACCTAAAGGAAACTGAAAGAACTGCAGATGCTGTAAATCGGAAACAAAAACAGAAATTGTTGGAAAATGTCAGGAGGTCTGACAGCATCTGTGGGGAGAAATCAGTGTTAATATTTGTGTAGGTTCACTCTACCCAAAATGTTATCTCTGATTTCTCTCCACAGACACTGCCAGACTTGCTGAGCTTTTCCAGTATTTCTATTTTTAAATCATAAGGAAATCCTGAAATGATATTCTGAGGCAGAGATGATTTATCTTCAACCACCCACAACCCTCTTCTATTGTACCATATATGATTCCAATCAGCAGAAAAACATCTCGTTTGTTTACATTGATGCTAGTTTTGCTGGGTTTTTTTAAGTTTATTCAGTCAAGTCAGGGGAGTCTCTTTCACATCGCATGTCAATTTGAGCTCTATTTTCTATGTTGGCACACATGAGACAATGAAGTTAGGTGAAATTCTATCAGAACGTAAACGGAGCATTATTGAACAGGTCATTGCTAAGTAAGTACTGATTGATAGCACAATTGATGACCCCATCCATAACTTTGCTGACGATCTAAGATAGAACTAGAAATGGTGACTTTGTACACTTTTAACAAATATTGATGTTTTGAAAATAGTTCACATTACAGAAAAGGAATTGCTGGAAGTCTTAGAAAATATGAAGGTGGATAAATTTCCAGAACTTGATCAAATGTATCCCAGGTTGCTATGGGAAGTTGGGGAGGAAATTGTGGGACCCTAGCAGAAATATTTGTATCATGCATGAACAAGGGTCAGGTGCTAGAGAACTGGAGGGTGGCTTTTGTTGTGTTTCTTTTAAAGAAAAGCTGTAACGAGAAGCCTGGAAACTATAGAGTTGTGAGCCTGACATCGGTGATGAGTAGGTTGTTGGAGGTGATTCTGAAAGGTAGGATTTACATGAATTTGGAAAGAGATAGTCAACATGGTTTTATGCGAGGGAAATCATGTCTCTGAGTGAGTGCATTTAAACAATAACCAAAATGATTGTTGTGGGCAAAGCAGTAGAGTTTGCTTACATGGACTTCAGAAAAGCCTTTGACAAGATTCTGTGTGATAGACTAATTAGTAAAGTTAGATCACTTGGAATTCAGAGTGAGCTTGCCAATTGGAAACAAAATTGGCTTAACTGCAGGAGACAGACAGTGATGGTGGAGGGGTTGTTTTTCAGACAGGAGGTCTGTGACCAGCAGTGTTCCACAGGAGTCAGTACTGGATCCATTTTTGTTTGTCATTTATATAAATGATTGGGATGAGAATATAGGAGGCATGGTCAGTAATTTTGTGGATGACACCAAAATTGTTCATATAGTGAAAAATGAAGAAGATTATTTAAGATTACAAAGGGATCTTGATCGACAGAGCCAATGGCTGAGGAGCAGGCAGATGGAGTTTAATTTGGATAAATGTAGGTTCTGCATTTTGTATAATGAACAAAGGCTAGATAGGCTGGATGTTTTCACTGGCGCATAGGAGGTTGAGGAGTGAATTTATAGAGATTTATAACATCATGAGGGGCATGGATAAGGTGAATAGAAAGGGTCTTTTCCCTAGGGTGGGGAGTTCAAAACAGGGGACATATTTTTGAGGTGAGAGGAAAACATTTTAAAAAGGAAATGAGGAGCAACTTATTTTACACAGAGAAATGTGGAATGAACTGTCGGAGGAAACAGTGGATGCAGATAGAATTGCAACACTTAAAAGACATTTAGATAAGTACATAAATAGGAAAGGTTTGGAGAAGTATGTGACAAATGCAGGCAAGTGTTTGAGAATATCATTGGTGCAGACTATTTGGATTGAAGTGTCTATTTTCCTTGCTGTATAACTTTAAGGCTCTATGACTATGACTTTTCAGTGCACTCATGTATCCCTGTACTTGAGTACATAAGACAATAAACATAATAATTCAATCAAAATAGATGATTAGGTAGTAATTTGGAGAATTGGATTTGTTCTGCTTCTTGAACACTGGACATGTCCAGACACTTGCTTACTTTGTTTGGTAGATTCCATCTTGTAGTTGCACTGTACCAGCCACACTGTACCTGGCTAGTTCTAGAGAATATATTTTCTATACTTTCAGCTCCATCTTCATCTACCTATCACTTTCCCAGCAACTTCCCCCAAACCCCAACCCCCTCCCATTTATCTCTCAGCCCCCTTGGCCCACAGGCCTCATTGCTGATGAAGGCCTTATGCACAAAATGTTGACTCTCCTGCTGCCTGACTGGCTGTGCTTTTCCAGCAACACACTCTACAACTTTGATCTCCAGCATCTGCAGTCCTCATTTTGTCCTATTGCCAGAAAATTGTCAGGGCCCACAGTATTTGCCATATCCAATGTTTTCAATGGTTTCTTGATGTCACATGGCGTGAATTGAATTGGTTGAAAACTGCCTTCTGTGATGCTGGGGACCTCAGGAAAGAGCCAAGTTAAATTAATCACTTGGCATTTCCAGCTGTAGATGCATGCAAATACTACAGCATTGCTTTTGGTACTGATATGCTCAGTTTCATCATCATTAAGAATGAAAATAATTATAGAGCATCCATCTTCTTTTGTTTAATTATTCACCACCATTCTTGACTGAATATTCTAGGATGGCAGAGCTTTCATCGGATTTGTTAGTGGTCTGATTGCATTAACAGTATCTATTGCATTTTGTGCCTGCTGTTTGGCATGGAAATAGTCCTGTGCTGTTGTTTTATCTGACTGACGCCTTTTTTTTGGCACATCTGATGATGGTCCTGGCATGCCCTCCTGCACTTTACATTGACTCACAAGACTGCATATGCCATGGCCTTCACCAATCACCTTCTATGTCAAAGCTGCTGTCACATTTCACACAAAACCATCTGCCTTACGAATAACATCAATGGTTTCCACTATACATGAATGTCCTTTCGTTATTCAATGGCCATTTTGAGATTCACCTCACTGCGTTTTCATTGCAACACAAACAGTTATCCAAAATATCTAACCTTCATGAACTTTTGAATCAGAACAAGAATGTTTCAAAACAGACCTTAAATCCAGGTCACATCCATGCATTTGGCTTGTCATTGACAATCCTGTGAAACTTTATGAGATGTTGCCAATACTAATCTTGCCTCCTAGTCAGAATTTATCTTTGAACTAATGCCATATAACTAAATCAATTGTTCATTATCATACTGCTTTTTTTTTTGTGGGAATTTACTGTCAGTTATTTTCCCATAGTTTTGTCTGTGACTGTTAAAAGATATTTGATCCTTTTTTTAAAAAAAAACTCCTTTATAAGTTGTTCAAAATTGTTGATGCCTAAAACTTCCTGTTTTTAAGATACACAATGTTCTAATCATTGTAATGAATGAATTAATTGTCCACTTGGCTACACATTTGACATTTGATCTGCTATAATAATATTGGGGGAGCAGTTGTGCTGCACTTTGTAAGCATCCTGTAACTAAAGTAATGGCAATTGGAGTCCATTACTTTTCCAGTAGAAAATGTGTCAGAAGGATGTTTAATGTCATTTTGGTCAGTTGCTGGAATAGAACATGGTATGCTGCCTACAACAAACAGAAGCATCATTTAAATATAACATTAAAGATCATGAGATTGAATCAATTTTGTCTCATGCTTGAATCTGGAATCAGATGGTTGTGGGATACAGTCTGAAAGTAATGACTTAAGCACAGAGGGCCAAGTCTTCCAGCCTCCAGATTATCAATGACTGGATATGTGACAGAAGAAGTGTTAGAAACCTATGTAAGTTCTCACATATGAACTTATGTGCAATTTGCCTGCAATGTTTCACGAAGTTCTGACCTATGAATCTACCTTTGAAATTTCAAACAATTTACAACCTTGTCTAATAACTGGGCAACTACACAATTAACAGGACCAATAATACTCCAGGATATCTGATAAACATTCAGCTACCCATATAATCCCCAAAAGCTCATCTATCCCCAACCGCCTGATGGCACCACATACCCTCCACACCGACTCTCCTGACAAACTATATCTGACAAACTGACTATTCCCGAGACACAACTATTGCCACTAGTACACAACATCCCTCCCCACCCTCTAAACATCTGATGATCTTACCAGTCTAATCTGACTCAGCTACACACCTAATCATGCTCTGATTACCCAACTACATCCAAGTTGACCCAACTAGCTCCAATCATCTGACCGTGACCCGATTTCTCAAGTGGATATACATGACTACCACACTCCATCCAAACATGGCACAGGAAATCCTCAACACCAATCATGCCTGAAACAACATGGTAATGTAGTAGATAGGAGCAGTGATAGGTCATTTGGTCCTCCACCCCGGAGGCTCCCTGCCTCTTCAACCCAGAGGCACCCTGCATCATTCCTGATGATGGGCTTTTGCCTGAAACGTTGATTTTCCTGCTCCTTGGATGCTGCCTGACCTGGAGTGCTTTTCCAGCACCACTCTAATCTTGACTCTGATCTCCAGCATCTGCAGTCCTTGCTTTCACCCATTTAGTCCTCCATGCCTGTTCCACCATTCAATATGACCATGGCTAATGATGCAACTCAGTACCTGCTTCTCACTTTCTCTCCATATCCTTGTATCTATTTAGCCCTAAGAATTATAACTAATCCTTTGCAAATATTCAATGTTTTAGCCTAAACCACTTTCTGTGGCAGAGAATTTCACAGGATCACCACTCCCTGCATGAAGAAATTTCACCCCATCAAAGTTGCAAGTGGCCTGTCCTTTTTCCTTAAAATGAAAACCTAGTTCTAGGATTCCCAACTCCTTCCTGCATTTACCCTGTCTAATCCTGTTAGAATTTTATAAATTTCTGTTAAATGACGCTAACCTTTTCTGAACTCCAGTAAATATAGTCCTAACAAATCCAAAACCTCCTCATATATCAGTCCTGCTATCCCAGAAATCATTTCTAGTAAACCTTTGTTGGACTCCTTCCATTGTCAGAACATTTAGGGCGGCACGGTGGCACAGTGGTTAGCACTGCTGCCTCACAGTGCCAGACACCTGGATTCGATTCCCGCCTCAGGCAACTGTCTGTGTGGAGTTTGCACATTCTCCCCGTGTCTGCGTGGGTTTCCTCCGGGTGCTCTGGTTTCCTCCCACAGTCCACAAATGTGCAGATTAGGTGAATTGGCCATGCTAAATTGCCCGCAGTGTTAGGTAAGGGGTAAATGTAGGGGAATGGGTCTGGATTGGCTGCTCTTCGGAGGGTCGGTGTGGACTTATTGGGCTGCAGCACTTGTTTCCACACTGTAAGTAATCTAATCTAATCCTTCCTCAGATATGGAGATCTAAACTGCACACAATCTCAGGTATGGTCTGATCAAAGCCTTGTATTGCAACAAGACATTCCTGATCCTGATATTGAATATGAATGCCAATATTCTATTTGCCTTGTTCATCTCCTGTTGCACCTGTATACCTTCAGTGACTGGAGCACAAAAATACTCAGGTCTCATTGCATCTCTCCATTTTCCAATCTACCATCACTCAGACAATAATCTGCCTTGATATTTTTGCAATTAAAGTGAATGACCTGATTTTATTCACGGTATAGTTCATCTGCCGTGCATTTACCCGCTCGGTCAACTTGTCTATATCACACTGAATCCTCTTCACAGCTCACTCTCTTGTCCAGCTCTGTGCCATTTGCAAACTTGGAAATATTACATTTTGTTCCCTCACAGAGTCATAAGGTCATGGAGATGTACAGCATGTACACAGACTCTTCGGTCCAACTCGTCCATGCCGACCAGATATAGTAACCTAATCTAGTTCCATTTGCCAGCATTTGGCCCATATCCTCTAATTCCTTCCTATTCATAGACCCATCCAGATGTCCTTTAAATGCTATAATTGTACCAGCCTCCACCACTTCCTCTGGGAGCTCATTCCAAACACACAACTACTCTCTGTGTGAAAACTTTGCCCCTTAGGTCCCTTTTATATGATTAGATTAGATTACTTACAGTGTGGAAACAGGCCCTTCAGCCCAACAAGTCCACAGTGCCCCGCCGAAGCGCAACCCACTCATACCCCTACATCTACCCCTTACCTAACACTACGGGCAATTTAGCATGGCCAATTCACCTGACCTGCACATCTTTGGACTGGGGGAGGAAACCGGAGCACCTGGAGGAAACCCACGCAGACACGGGGAGAATGTGCAAACTCCACACAGTCAGTCGCCTGAGGCGACTTTTGCCTCTCACCCTAAACCTATGCCCTCCAGTTCTGGATGCCCCCACTCCAGGGAATATACCTCATCTGTTTATCCTATCCATGCCCCTCATTATTATATATCTTGTAAATAGCTGGGGTACCACCACTGATCCCTGTGGTGTCCTATTCATCACTGTCTATCACTCAGAAAATTCCAAATATTTGTTTCCTGTCTGCTCACCAGATTTCCATAGACATGTCAGTTTTAGAATTAGAATTCCTACAGCGTGGAAACAGGCCCTTCGGCCCAAGTCCACACCAACCCTCCTAAAAGTAATCCACCCAGACCCGTCCCCTACCAAATATTTACTCCTGACTAATGCACCCAACCTACACTTCCCTGAACACTATAGGCAATTTAGCATGGCCAATTCACTTAAGGGGTATGTTTGGATTGTGGGAGGAACCCACACAGACACACGGAGATTGCTCAAACTGCACACAGACAGTTGCCTGAGACTGGAATTGTACCCAGGTGCCTGGCACTGAGAGGTAGCAGTGCTAACCACTGGACCACCATGCTGCATGAATTCTATCTCTCTGTGAACTTGAAAATCTTCAGTAGATTTGTCAAGCATGATTTGCCTTTTGTAAATCCATGCTGATTCTTTCTGATCCTATCATTTTTTTTCAATAGTTCTGCTATTAAACCTTTTATAGCTGACTCTAGTTTTTCTCCCCTCCTGATGTCAGGCAAGCCAGTCTACAATTTTCTATTTTCTCTATGCAACTTTTTAAAATTTGGGGTCACATGAGCTAATTTCTAATCCATGGGAACTGTTGCAGTGTTGATAGAATGGGGAAGCAGTGGTGTAGTGGTATGATCACTGAACTGCTGATCTAGAAACTCAAGTAATATTCTGGGGACCTGGGTTTGAATCCCACCATGACAGATGAAGTAATCTGCATAAAGAAAACTTTGGAATTAAGAGTCTAATGGTGACCATTAAATCATTGCTGTTTGTTGGATAAAAACTCATCTTGCTCACTAATGTTCTTTAGGGCAGAAAACTGCCATCCTTACCTGGATTGGCTTACCTGTGACTCCAGACCCACAGTAATGTGGTTGCCTCTTAACTGTCCTCTAGACAGTTACGGATGAACAATAACTGCTTGTCTAGCCAGCAATATCCACATTCTGTGAATGGATAAAAAATAGTCTTGAAAGATGACCAGAATACACCAAGTGTTTCTGGGTCCATTTCCTTAAATACTATGGGATGTGAACTATTGGGCTCTGAGCATTTATCAACTTGTTAACCCATCAATTTCCCCAACACCATTCCTGTCCTAACATTGACTACCTTCAGTTCTTCTCTCTCACTAGATCATATGTTCCCATACATTTTGGGATGCTATTTGTGTCCGCCTTTCTGAAAATTGAAACAAAATAGGTCTTTAATTGGTCTGCCCTCTCTATGTTCTGCATTCTAAATTCCCCTGTTACTGACAGTATTTGTCTTCACTAATAATCTTCTCTTCACATACCGAAAGAGGCTTTTACAATCAAGTTTTCTGTTCCCTGGAAGCTTACTCTTACACTTTATTTTCACCATCTTAGAGTCATAGAGATGTTCAGCACAGAAACAGACCCTTCGGTCTAACTGGTCCACGCCGACCAGATATCCCAACCCAATCTAGTCCCACCTGCCAGCACCTTCCTATTCATATACCCATCCAGATGCCTTTTAAATGTTGTAATTGTATGAGCCTCCACCACTTCGTCTGGCAGCTCATTCTATACATGTACCACCCTCTGAGTGAAAAGGTTGCCCCTTAGGTCTCTTTTCTATCTTTCCCCTCTCAACCTAAACCAATGTCTTCTAGTACTGGACTCCCCGACCCCAGCGAAAAGACTTTGTCCATTTATCCTATCCATGCCCCTCATGCTTTTATAAACCTCTATGAGATCACCCCTCAGCCTCCGACAGTCCAGGGAAAACAGCCCGAGCCTATTTAATCTCTCTCTATAGCTCAAATCCTCCAACCTTGGCAACACCTTTGTAAATCTTTTCTAAACCCTTTCAAGTTTCACAACATCTTTCTGTTAGGAAGAAGACCAGAATTGCACACAATATTCCAACAGTGGCTTAACCAATGTCCTGTAAGGCAGCAACATGACCTCCCAACTCCTGTTCTCAATACTCTGACCAATAAAGGAAAGCATACCAAATGCCTTCTTCACTATCCTACCTACCTGCGACTCCATTTTCAAGGAGCTATGAACCTGCACTCCAAGGTCTCTTTGTTCAGCAACACTCCGGCGGACCTTACCATTAAGCGTAAAAATCCTGCTAAGATTTACTTTCTCAAAATGCAGCACCTCACACTTATCTAAATTGAAATCCATCTGCCGCTTCTCAGCCCATTGGCCCAACTGATCAAGATCCTGTTGTAATCTGAGGTAACCTTCTTCGCTGTCCACTACACCTCTAATTTTGGTGTCACCAGCAAACTTACTAACTATACCTCTTATGCTCACATCCAAATCATTTATATAAATGATGAAAAGTAGTGTACCCAGCACCGATCCTTGTGGCACTCCACTGGTCACAGGCCTCCAGTCTGAAAAACAACCCTCCACCACCACCCTCTGTCTTCTACTTTTGAGCCAGTCCTGTATCCAAATGGCTAGTTCTTAATAATCCTTTTGTTTTTCTTTCTGAAATCTAAACTGCTCCTAATTCTGAAATCTGCTGCTTTTTTTCTTTCTTTTGTCAATTTATATGCCCCTTCCTTGGATCTAATAGTATATTAATTCCACTTCTTAGCCATGGTCAGACTACCAGACCTGATCAATAGCCCATCAACTGACTACTCTTGAACCAGCTGCTTCCCCAAACCAAATCCATATTACCTGATATAACTAACAGCCAACTCAACCTGGTTACACCTAGTCATCTTCTGACACTCTCACCATGTCCTGCCAACCCACTTAGGCATCTGATTAAAGCCTTGACCACACACCACCGTCCAGTCACCGAAGTCCCATAACCTGGCATGAGCAAACTCATCTGCCCTGAGCACTTAACTATGTAAGCAAATTCAGATAATCCTTGATCCATCCCTAATTTGTCTCAATCTATACTGACCACTCCTTGATCCAATACCACTACATCTCCGACTATCTGACTTCCCCAAGCAACCAACTACCATCCCAATCAGACTCAAAAAAAGCCTCATTAAATGACTAACCCACTCTGTTCTGACACACAATTTCATAACTCAACTACACACCTGAATCTAAAAGAAAACCAAAAACAACACAAAGAACTGTGGATGCTGGACTACTGGAACAAAAACAGAATTTGCTGGTGAAACTCATCATGTCTGACAGCATTTGTGGGAGAAAAGAGTTAATGCTTTGAGTCCAGTGATCCTCCTTCAGATCAACTGACTATGTGGTCTTGAACAGCAGTGATCAAAATATAAAATAAATTATTTAGTTCTACGGCAAATGTATTACTTCTGCCACAGGACTTTGCTGTACAATAAAAATTAACGGCAGTTCCTTAACTTCCCTGGATGTCAAATAGTGAAATCTTTGCAATTTTTCTCTGAAATAATTGTAGAATAAGGGCCACTGTCTCTTTTCATTAGGAACCTTTGGTATGGTTGTGGAGTGCTGGTATATTGAGAACCAATGTCATACAAAAAGTCTAATTAAGCAAAGTATCATACTGAAGTCATGGTCTGTTGTTGAGAATGTAGAGAGTCATCATCAGTACAATCAAGCTGGTTTCACAATTTGGTATAATTTGCTGCATACTTCACATTCTTCACAAAAAAAGTCATCAAATAACAAAGGTGGTTAGAATTAAGTGGATTTATACATTCAGAATAGAGAAAATAGAGATAAAAACCAACAGAAGAATATATTATTTTAGAGCTATCGAATCACAGTGTGGTACAGCATGGAAACAGACCCTTTGGTCCAATTCATCCATGGTGACCAGATATCCTAAATTAATCAAGTCCCATTTACCAGCTTTTGGCATATTTCCTTTTCATCCTTCATATTCACCCATCCAGATCTTTAAATATTGTAATTGTACCAGCCTCCAACACTTCCTCTGCCAGCTCATTCCATAGGCACACTACCCTCTGCATGAAAAAGTTGCCCCTTGGGTCCTTTTTAAATCTTTCTCATCTTACTTTAAACCTAGGCCCTCTAGTTTTAAACTCTCCTACCTTGGGAAAAAGACTTTGGCTATTCACATTATCCATGCCCCTCATGATTTCATAAAACCCGATAAGGTCACCCCTCAGCCTCTAATGCTCCAGGGAATAAAAAACCGAGCCTCTTCAGTCTCACCTGATAGCTCAAACCCTCCAACACCAGCAACATCCTGGTAAATATTTTCTGAACTCTTTCTAGTCTAACAATATCTCTTCTTTAGCAGGGAGGCCAGGATTTAATGCAGTATTCCAAATCTCGCCTGACCAGTGAGCTGGACTGCTGCAACATGACCTCCCAACTCGTATTCTCAATGCACTAACCAATAAAAACAAACATACCAAATGCCTTCTTCACTACCCTGTCCACCTGGGACTCCATTTTCAAAGATGAATGAACATGCACCCCAAGGTCTCTTTGTTCAGCAACACTCCCCAGAACCGTCCATTAGGTGAATATATCCTGCACCAATTTGCCTTTTCAAAATGCACACCTTATATTCATCTAAATTAAACTTCATCTGTTGCTCCTTGGCCCATCGACCCATCTGATCAAGGTCACATTGCACTCTGAAATAACCTTCTTCACTGTCCACTGAATCTCAAATTTTGTTGTCACCTGCAAACTTATTAACCATTCCTCCTCTATTCACATACAAGTTGCTTATATATATATGACAAAATGCAGTGGACCCAGCACAGATCCTTGTGGCACACCACTGGTCACAGGCATTCAGTTTGAAAAACAACCCTCCACCACTACTCTCTGTCACCTACTTTCAATCCAATTTTGTTCCAAATAACTATGTCTCTCCGTATTCCATGTTATCAAACCTTGCTAAGTGTTGGTGCTGGAAAAGCACAACAGGTCAGGCAGCATCCGAGGATCTGATCTAAACTCTGGTTTCCACCATCTGCAGTCCTCACTTTTGCCTAGTTGTTTTTAACCTTACTGTGAATCCTCTTGCAAGGATGCCTACCTTGAAGATGTTCTCCTCCTCTCTCCACAAGAATCTCAGTGAGTCTCCCTCTCTCACTGCAACCCCCAGGTCATCTCTTCTGCCCTGAAGCTCTTACTCTTTGCTACCTTTCCCCACTCTCCTCTCTGACCTATCTCCTCCATCCCACCCCCATTCACCTATTGTACTCCTTGCTACCTTCTCCCCAGCTTCCCCCCCGCCCCCCACACCCCAAACCCCATTTGTCTCTCTACCCTGGAGGCTTCCTGCCTCTATACCTGATGAAGGGCCTTTGCCATAAACATCAATTTTCCTCAATGATCCTCGGATGCTGCCTGACCTGCTGTGTTTTTCCAGCATCACCCTGATCTAAACTCTGGTTTCCAGCATCTGCAGTCCTCACTTTTGCCACAACTTCTCTAGTCATCCAGCATTTCCTACACCTACCAGCCTTAACAGAAACGTACTGTGTCTGGACTCTCATTATCTCATTTTTGAAGGCCTCCACTTTCCAACTGTCCTGTTACCTGCGAATAGCCTAGGTCCAATATTACACAATGAGATAGAGATAATCAGTGATCTAATGGCAAGGGATCACGGGAGGAGTGATCATGATGTGAGGTAATTTCAGTTTACATTTGTGTGTGTTTGAATATATCTGAAGAATATGGGCTTAAATGTAAGCAAAGCCAATGTGAGAAGCATTGGGAAGGTCTTGCTGGGATAGAATAGATGCTGATGTAGAGGATGTTGATCAAACCTTTTGTGTCTGTCTGCACAGCAGAATATGCAAATAACCAGCCACAATATAGGGAAACGAAGGAATAAAAATGAGAAATTTAAAGAACTTAATATAAGTAGATGATTAAACAAGGAGGGTGAGAGAAAACTGGGAACCAAAGTTTAGTTAATTGGGCATCAATTGTAAATGGTTACAGGTCATTTCGAAATTTACAATATGCAGCACCAATTTACAAAAAATAGATTAGGTTTGTCAAATCTATTAACAGTTTGAAGCTTTTGCTAATGGTCTAGTTAAGAGAATGAGGTACATTGATTTTTGGAAGATGCACAATATATACATAAGATTTTGAATTAAGGATTAAAGAGCAGCAAACAATTCTCATTACAGCCAAAGTCCAAACATGGATAGAAGAATTGAATTCTTGAGGTGTGGCAGAAGAGACTGCCATGGACAATTTTGAAGATGATATTTTACTGATTATGGCATCAAAGGATCTAAGCATAACTTGACAGTATTGCATAAAAGAAACTTTAGTAGAAGATGGCTCTGGTTGTTTTTGGGCTCCTATTTAAATCCCACGACATTGCTGCAAGGATTCCATAGGGGAGTGTTTAAGACACAAACATTTTCACAGCATTGTTAATGAAATGACACTGTACTAACACTTACAGTTAAGTCCTAGAATTTGGGATGCTAGACCACCAGAAATGAAATTCTTCTTCTTTTGTGCTATGTATGACTCTAACCAGTGAAGAGATTTCCTCTGATAGCTAATTATTTCAGTTTTGTTAGAGCTCCTTGATGCTGGACACAGTCAAATGCTGGCGAATTTTGAGAAGATTTTTAGCTCAGGTTGTGGTTCTGGATGTAGGTTTGCTCGCTGAGCTGGAAAGTTCATCTTCAGATGTTTTGTCACCATATGCTGCCACAGGAGTGGTCAGTCTCACTTCATTTTTTAACTCACCTCTTTTGTCCATGTCTTGACTAAGCTACAATGAGGTTAGGGGCTGAAAGGCAGAACACAAACTAAGGATCTATGAACAGACTCACAGAATCATAGAATACATTAAGTGTGGAAGCAGTCCATTCGGTCCTTTGTGCCCACACCACCCCTCCAAAGAGCATCCTGTCCAGACTCACCCCTCCAACGTATCCTTGCATTTTCCATGACTAATCCACCTAGCCTGCACATTGCTGGACTTAATAGGCAATTTAACACGGCCAATCCACCTGACCTGCACATCTTTGGACTGTGGGAGGAAATCGGAGCACCGAGAGGAAACCCATGTATACACTGGAAGATCATGAAAACTCCATGAAAGCTGCCCAAGTTTGGAATTGAACTGGGTCCCTGGTGCTGTGAATCAGTCGTGCAAACCACTGAATCACCATGCCACCCCTTATTATTGCATAGTGAATGCAGCTTGAAACCACTGTTGATGATTCCTTCTACCACTTTGCTATTGGTCAATAATAATTGATGAGATGATAATTAGACAAGTTGGATTTTTTTGTATATCTTGTGCAGGAAATAACTAGGCAATTTTTCATGTTGTCCAGCAGATGCAAATGCTTTGGCTGCACCAAAGCAGTGTGGCTAGAGTTGCAGCTAGAGCTCAAGCCCAAATCTTTCAGTACTCATGTATGTAAGGAGGAGTAGGTAAAGAAATTAAGATTGTAAGAGATATGGGAGCAAGTCAATTCTTGATGGTGAGAGATGAGGAGGTATGTAACTCAGAAGGAGTGTTTCCACAAAAAGTGGAAATATTTGGAATTCATGGTGAGAAGAGCAGTGTTCCATTCTGTAAAGAGAGCTTGGATAGTCTGGTGAAAAGTGACAAAATGGTGATGACAGAAATAGAGAAATTTCTGATTCCAGACATACAGTTTATCTTTTGTAAAGATAAAGCTGAATCACAGATGGGAGTGGTGCCCATTGTGGTTGAAAAGCCATTGGAAAGTCAGGCAACTGAGGTTTTATGGGAGTATATCCTGAGATATTTTCTGACTGCGTGGTAAGAAGGTTGCATAGCCACAAATTGAAGATGGATGAGAAATCAAGGAATAAAGATAACGAAGTTGAAGTTCAATTATCAGAAACTATGTTTGATCAAATGGTAGAGAGAAAAAAAAAACAGATCGAGGGCAAAATGGATATTTTTTAGTTCTGAGAAATTAGCTGAATTACAACAGAAGCAGGAAAAACTAAAGCACTGGTGGTTCAGTGGTTAGCAGTGACCTGGATTCGATTCCACCTGCATGTGATTGTCTGTGTGGAGTTTGCACATTCTTCCTGTGTTTGCATGGGTTTCCTTCTGATGGTCTGACTTCCTTCACAATCCAAAGAGGTATAGTTTATGTTGATTGACCATTCTAAATTGCCCATAGTGTCCAGGGATGTGCAGGATAGCCATGTGAAATGCAGTGTTACAGGGATAGGGTGGGTCTGGGCAGTATGCTCTTCAGAGAGTCTGTGTGGACTTGATGAGCTGAATGGCCTTCTTCCATACTGTAGGAATGGTTCTCTTATTAAAAGACATACATAGAAGAAGAATCTGAGTGTACTTGAAAATGAGATCTTGATGAGGAAATGGAGACATTCACATATTCAGGCGATGAGAAATGGACACAAAATCATTAAGTTGTATCACCGCTGGGTTATAGTAAGGAGGAGTTATGTGTAATACACGAACAAGACATATTACAGATCAAAAAGTCTGAGATAAGCTTAAACACTATCAGAACCATACCTAGTGTAAAGCTCAGGAGCGATAAATAAGAACAGGAGGATCACCTTGGAAATCTACAATTTTAAGTCAGAAGCCAAAAAATACCAGGTTATAGTCCAATAGGTTTATCTGAAATCACAAGTGTTTGGAGTGCTGCTCCTTTGTCAGGTGAAGTCACGTGACTTCTGACTTTGTCCATCCTAGCCCAACACTGGCACCTCCACATCATGGTTATAATTTTAAGGTTTGACGCTTTCCTTGGCAGCAGTACCATAAGAAGACCATTAAAATATGGACATCATATGGCACACACACAAGAATATAGAGCATAAGTGAAGAAAGGGCCAAGAGTTGAGGGAGTCCCAGAAAAAGAATGCCACTTAAGTAAAATTGCGTGCATCATGGAATCAAGCTTAAACAGAAGCTGATGCCTTTGGAGGATTGTTTAGAAGAAAGACTGCAATTCTGCTTGAAAGAACAGTTTGTGAAGCTGAGGTTGTACAGCTGGTTAGTCTTTGCTATACATTATATTCCAAGTGTAGTTAGTTGTTTTTATAGCAAATTAGAAATTACTAATTAATTCCTGCATTGATTCTAATTCAGGTTAAAGTTGCAAGAAGTGAAATGTTGGTTATTATGGTTTACTTGACCCTACAAGGATTAAAACTGGAGACAACTTTGGACTTGGTGAGAAGTACAAATGAAAAATTACTTGTTCCAACAGCAACACTTTCAAAAAACTGTCACCTAATCCAGCAGCAGTGTTACAATAATCACAACCTCCTTGTCTTCAATACTAGAAAATCTCTGAAGCACGATAAATTTCAAGTTGGTGGTGCCAGCAAAGTTTGCAGCATTTGAGCTCTCAGGCCTGTCCAATCTAATGGTTATTTCCTCCCTTCCTTCTTTATCCTTTGGTTTTCTTTCTTTCTCTTCATCGTCTTCCTGTCAGTGGCAACAGGGGTGACATCATGGAGGGGAGTGACCGGAGCAGGACACTTGGTGGAGCAGTGGTGGTGGAGCCAGTGATTCTTGGTTGTGGTAGGCCCAGACTGGGGACTCCAGGCATCGGCGAGGCAGCAGCAGCAGTGGAGTCAGGGACTCATGGTTACAGTAGGCCTGGAACAAGGACTCCTGGTTGTCGGCGTGGTGGCATCAGAACTGGGGGCTCCTCATTACAGGGCAAGTGTGGCTCCAGTACAGGACACAGCTTTGGCAGCCTGTCAGCAGGGTGGGCCCAGTGACAAAAAGAATAGTACCTGAAGAGCGGTAGTTGGTGATTCTGGCATAGGTGTTGTTGGTCAGCCAGTTCAGGGTTTGGGACTCATGGTGGAGCCATGGAGCAAAAGTAAACTTTGTTTTTATTGTCTTTGTCTTTTTATTCTTGAGGTATTCAAATGGCACCAGGTTGTGGTGACAGTTGAACTTTTTCACTGTATTTTACCATGTTGTTCATTGTAGAGTATAAGTGACATTAAATTACCGTTCATTCATTCAATTACCAGCAGAAGGTCATTTCGGAATTAGCCAAAATACAAAAATGTTTTTATTGGCTGGGACTGCAAAAGGATGGGGTTGATCTTTGCCATGCATGTCATATGTGTCAGATAACTGGAAAACCTCAGGCAGTGATAAAACTAGCACCCTTAATACCCATGTTGGCTATTGAGGAACATTTTACAAAAGTTTTGATTGATTATGTAAAGCAAAAAGTGGGAATCCCTATTTGTTGACCATGTGTTCGACTGGATTTCCAGTGGCCGTTCCATCACAGTATCACAGACAAATGGATTGTATTTATAGGATGTTAGTATATTTGAACAGTTAATTAGCAGCAGCTAACACATATATATTATTTTGTTAAGCATTTCAATAGAGTTACAGTTGTGCTCATTTTTTTTCATTTTTTTTCTTTTGACTGTATTTTAACTGTAGTGTAACAATAAAGTGTATTTTGCTTAACATTGAGTTGTTTGACCAAACAGGAATGTAAGTCTTACACTTACCTGAAAATAACAATAACTCACTGACTCATTCTCTAAATTCAATGAGAAGATAACTAAAACAAAAGTCAGTATCCTTGCTGAAGCCAGTTATACAAACATGCAGTCAAAGATCTTGCAAAACCATTTACAATGGACTGGACACTGTGTGCAGATAGCTGGCCAGAATTCCAGGACGACGCATGGAAAATTTGACATTGAAACTCTGAAGCCCTTCATGAAGCATAGTAGCATTAAGATTAATTACTGAGAGGAGATCCTATCAATTTTTCGAAATACAGCCAGCGTGACCAGCAAGCTGCATCATTCTTGAAGTTCAACCACTTAAAAGTTGAGGTAGAGCAGCAGCAGAGAAGGAGATTAAAATGTCAGCACATCCTATTTTCTAGACCATACAACAATGAAGGAGGTCCTTTCTGCAGGTCCAGAATTAGGCTGTTGAGTCACATTAACATCCATGGAGAGAAGAAGTTGAGATGAGGATGCTAAAACAGGCAGTCACCGGGAGATACCTCTGCTCTGGCAGCAGATAACGAAACAATGAGACTTGGGCCTTCACTCAGTTTTCAGGAACACATTCAGCTGGACATGTGGGAGACACCTCTACTAGGGGCTGTGTTTCAAAAAATATCTAAGATTGATACCATAAGAAGACTGCAAGTTTATTAGTTGGTAAAGAAGCTGTTGTTAAGGAGCAAGTCTGAGTAACATAAAACTGGAAAAATGTATTATTTATAAAGAAGAGGTATCTATATGTATTTCAGTAAGGAACATGAGCAAAAGGGAGGTAAAGTTCGGTCATGTCAAAGAAAATTATAAAGCAAGCCAAAAGAGAAAAGTTAAAGTAAGTGAAGAAAAGTTAACAATAAGATTTTATAATGATGTTATATTTATTATAGAGGCTATAAACAGATGGAGTCTTTTGCATTACAAGATGTCAGTTGGCTACGCCAAATAGATATACCATGTGTCCCACATTAAGGTATATGCAAAAGATATCATCAGGTGCACAAGTTTGATCTCCAGGTTTTGAAAAGTGAACATCAACTGGAGTCACTATTGTGCATCCACAAGACATAGGATGATTTGAAAGTAGGGCGGTGGACACACTCTAGATTAAGAATGTACAGCCAGAGAGGAAATGAGTGATTACCAGGTGTGACGATATTATGAGTTTATGTTCTTTCTTTAATTAAGTTGCAATTAAGTCAATTCCTTTATTTTTATTTGTCTGTATTTTAATTATAGTATATGAATAAACTGTGTTTTGTTTCAAGCCTGGTAGTTTGACACAATGCCTGACACTTACCTTAAAAATAAGGAAAAAAAAAGGATCTAGACTTAGTTCTTGATATATTTTGAGGTGGTTTGGTCTGGTCCATAACACAGGCAATCTAAGAAAACCAGACAGGCAGTGCAAGAGCCCTCTCAGTCTATGATGCTTGACAATCAGTAATCCATTTTGGAAACTAGAGAAAGTGATGTTTCCTGTGGTGAGTGCAGCCAGGGACAAATTCATGGCTTAAAGGATGTCTGATTTGAAAACGTGGTGATGGTCAGGGAAGAAACAAGAATGTAAGGGCAGTAGTGATGGGCAATTTGACAGTCAGGAGATCAGACGTACCTTTCTGCAGAAAAGAAACATGACTGCAGGATGATGCATGACCTCCCTGGTACAGAGTCAATTACATTGTTGATCAACTGCAGGGTCAGCACTTGAGAGAGCAAGGAGAGACATTGGGACCAACAATTTAGGTAGAAAATGAGATAAGGTCATGAAAGCAGATTTTGGGTCCCCAAACAGCAGTAATCTCATAATTATTCCAAGTGACACAGGGGTATTCAATAGACTTTTTGAATACCTTTAGAACACTTTTAGAATACTGTGTACAATTCTGGTTGCCCTTTAACAGGAAGGATATTGTTAAACTTAAGAGGGTGTGGAAAAAATTTACCATGAGGTTATCAGGGATGGAAGTTTTGAGTTTGATTAGATTTCCCACAGTGTGGAAACAGGCCCTTTGGCCCAACAAGTCCATAGCGGCCCTCTGAAGAGCAACCCACCCTGACCCATCTCTGACTAATGCACCTAACACAATGGACAATTTAGAATGGCCAATCCACCTGGCCTGCAGGAGAAAACCAGAGCAAACCCATGCAGATATGGGGAGAATGTGCAAACTCCACACAGTCGCCCAAGGCTGGGATTGAACCTGGGTCCCTGGCGCTGTGAGGCAGCAGTGCTAACTACTAAGCCAGCTGAATAGGCTGGGGAGTTTTACCCTGGAGCTCGGAGGTTGAGGCATGATCTTATAGAGGTTTATAAAATCATGAGGGACATGCATTGGGTGAATAGCCAAGATTTATTTTTTAGGGCGGACGAGTCCAATACTATATAGCATAGGTTTAAGTTGAGAGGAGAAAAATTTAAAAAGGACATGAAATGTAATTTTTTCACATAGAGGATGATGCATGATGGAATGAGCTGCCAAAGGAAGTGGTTGAGATGGGCACAATTGCAACATTCAAAAGGTAACTGGATGGGAATGTGAATAGGAAGGGTTCAGAGGAACATGGGCCAAATGCTGGAAAATGGGGCTAGATAAGATTGGGATGTTTGTTCATCATGGACGAGTTGGACTGAAGGGTCTGTTTCCAAGCTGTATGATTCTATTGTAGACTTATGGTGCTATTGCTAGATGAGTAATCCAGAGATCATAGAGTCATAGAGTTAAATAGCATGGAAACAGATTCTTTGGTCAAATTCATCTATGCCGACCAAGATTCCCAAACTAAATTCATCCCATTTGCCTGCATTTGGCCCAAAAACCTCTGAAGCTTTCCTATTCATGCACCTATCCAAATGTTTTTTTTAAATGCTGTAACTGAACAAACATCTACCACTTCCTCCAATAGTGCATTCCACAAACGAACCACCATCTATGTGAAAAACTTGTCCTTTAGTTCCCGGTCACATCTTTCTCCACTGACCTTAATAATATATCCCCAAGTTTTGAACTCACCCACCTTAGGGAAAAGACCCTTGCTATTCACCTTATCTATGCCCCTCTTGCTTTTATGAACGTATAAGTTCACCCCTCAACAACTTACACTCCATTGAAAATATCATGGCAGCAAAGGATTTGTGTACAGCTGGGAGTTGCCCTGGGAGTCCTCAACACTGACTCTGGACCCCATGAAGTCACATGGCATCAAAGCTAATCAAACATGGGCAAGGAAATCTCTTGCTGATCACAACCTATAGTCTATACCCCAAATCAGACAATGAAAGAGTATTCCTTCATGTTGAGTAACACTTGGAGGAAGCTCTGAGGCACAAGGCACAGAAGGTACATTCACTGGGGACTTTGAAGATCACTACAAACAGTAACTGTGCAGCACCACTACTGACCAAGCCTGTCATGTCATAAAGGACATCATTACTGACTGGCCAGCTGCCAACTCTCCTAGGTAATAATATTTGGGATTAGTTACAGAATCCACGGTAGTGAAAGACAATGATCGAAATATCTCTCATAGTTAAAAGTGTGTGTTATTCACTTAAGTACTTAATAAATTAATTGAGTTTTACAGAGCTCTAAGTGTCTCTGCTGTATGTTTATCTATGTATACTCTGTGGTTTCACAGAGACAGACTACATGAACAAACCAGAGAATCAGCCCTGGTTTAATGAAGAATACAGGAGCACTACGCATACCTAGAAATGAGGTGTGAATCTAGTGAAGTGACAAAACAGAACTACATGAATACTAAACAGGATAAACAGTGAGAGATATATAGAGCTAAACGATTCCACAACTAATGGCTCAGATTGAAGCGCTGCAGTCCTGCTACTTACACTCATGAATGGAAGTGGACAATTAAACAATTCACTGGAGGAGGAAGCTCCACAGTTATCTACATTCTTAATAGTGGAAGAGTCCAGTTTATTAGTGCACAAAATAATGCTGAAGCATTTCCAGCAATCGTCAGCCAGAGGAGCCAAGTAGAAAGTCCATTGTGGCATTGTCTAGAAATTTCCATTTTCAACCAGTTTAATTCACTCCACATGATATCAAGAGATTAGTGGAGGCATTGGATACTACAAAGATTATGAGCCCTGATAACTCTCCAGCAACTTTCCTGAAGTATATGCTGTAGAACATGATATGCCCCGAGCCAAGCTGTTCCAGTTCATCTCCAATACCCAATAATGTAGAAAGTTGTCCATGTACGTCCTGTACACAACATGGGCGATAAATTCAACTGAGCCAATTACCACCCCATCAATCCATACTCCCCAACAATAGTGCTATCAAGCAGCACATGCTTAGCAATATACTGATCATTGATGCTCATTTTGGGTTCCATCAGAACCTTAGTTTACACATAGAGAAAACAGCAGAATTCCAGAGATGAGATGAAAGTGACTGACCTTGACATCAAGGCTACATGTGACAAAGTTTGCCATGAAGGAAAGTTAGAAAAAAAACTAATCAATGGGTATTGGGGATAACTCTCAGCTGGTTAGACTCACACCTGGCAAAAAATAAGGAAGACGATCGTTTTTCTTGGAGGTCAGTCATCTGAACTCCAGGATATCTGAAAGTTTGCCATGAAGGAAAGTTAGAAAAAAAACTAATCAATGGGTATTGGGGATAACTCTCAGCTGGTTAGACTCACACCTGGCAAAAAATAAGGAAGACGATTGTTTTTCTTGGAGGTCAGTCATCTGAACTCCAGGATATCTGCCAGAGTTCCTCAGGTGAGTGTGCTACATCCTATGACCTTCAGCTGCATCATCAATGACCTTCCCCCCATTATGCATGGGCAGAAGTGGGGTTGGAAGCACCAGCTCCTTCAAGTTCCACTGCAAGCCACTCAACACTGCTATCCAGTCTACAGAGAGACTGGATAAAAATCTTGGATCACTGTCCCTGATGGCATTGTTGGTTTACTTCCATCAAATGGATTGCTGCAGTTCAATAGTAAGCTCAGCACTACCTTTACAAGGGAAACTAGGACAATAAATGCTAGTTTAGTAATGCCTGCATCCCATGAGTGAATTAAAACAGAAATTAATCTTTGGAATTCTCTATTACTGACAGCCACTGACGCTCAGTCTCTGGGTATATTTAAAGTAAACGTTAACAGATTTCAGATTACCAATGATATAAAAGGTTATAGAGATAATAGGAGTAAAAAATGTTCAAGTAACCTATTAAATGGCAGAAAATACTTGACGGGCTGAATGATTTACACCTATGTCCCTATGGCAGAAACTCACGCCACTATAAGACATCATCCTCAAATCAAGGGACAGCGAATACACGCACATTTTTCTATCTACACCAAGAAGTTGGCTCTCAATCACTTTCGCAAGGGTAATTAGTTAAAAGATAATAACGACAGGCAACAAATGCTGTGTATTTTCTTTCCCTGCATTTAAACATGCTACGATACGGACTCGGATAAGGAGGTCACACGACCCTTCGAGCCTCCTCTGCCATTGGATAAAATTATAGCCGGTTTGAATCTGGCTTCAACGCCACCTTCCCACTTAGACACACACCCTTTGACTTTCTTTTCAATTAATAATCTGTCTGCGTCAGTGTTCTGGGTCTGAGTAGAGTTTCTCAGCCAAAATAAAAGGATTTCTTTTTACAGACACGATTGAGTTGAGACGTATTGCTTTCTGAAAGAAGCAGCGATTTTTCAATATTTAGGAGGAAATTATTGCAGCTCTGATGAAGAATCAGCGCCACTCGAAATATTAGCTTGTTGTCTCTCCATGGATGCTTCCTGGCCCGCTGTGATTTCCAGCACTTTTTGTTTACCGCAATTTATCACTCATCATTTTGGTAGATACAAGGTCAGAAATCCGGAAATATAGAACATTTCAGGACAACCGGAGGTACCAAGACGCTTTAAAGAAATGAAACGATTTTGAAATGCCGTCAATGTTGTAATGTGGAAATTACAACAGCCAAATTGTGCATAGCAAACTCCCACAAACAGCAACATGACAACGAGAAAGCCATTTGTTTTGTGATTTTCGGGGATACCTGTTGCAATAACACTTAGGATAGTGCCATGGGATCATCTGCACCTTGAGAGCGCCGGAAGTGTATCTGTTTAAGTCTAACCCTAAACATCACATTCTTAGTATTAAGTTAAAAATCACACAACACTAAATTATAGTCCAACAGGTTTATTTGGAAGCACTAGCTTTCGGAGCGCTGCTCATTCATCAGGTGGTTGTGGAGTATAAGATCGTAAAACACAGAATTTATAGCAAACGTTTACAGTGTGATGTAACTGAAATTATGTATTTGTTTAAGTCTCTCATCTTTTAGAATGAACATGTTGGTTTCAGTTATTTCATATGTAAACAGAACTTTTTTAAAGTTAAATTCTCAGGTGAACTTTAACAATTGGTATCATGTCGGCCCAGATAATGCATTTAAGGTGTGAGGTGCCCTGTGTGAGACTGTGCCACAATGTTCAGACTTATTCTAATCTAAAAAGCGGATTTACAGAATCTTTCATGGATTCATGCAGTTTTTGAGCAAAATAAAATGTAATTCTGCAAGTACATATTCAACCCACAAGCTTATATGTACCCATGGTGATGGCCTCAACTGGGACCTTGGGTTCATGTCATACTACAGGTGACCCCACTGCACTACACACATTCAGACACAGATGCACACACACAGACTGATGCACACTCACAGAGAGTTACACACAGACACAGACACACTCCTACACACGCCTACAGACACACACACACTCCTACAGAAGCATATACCCACTCAGGCCCATTCGCATATACAAACTCTCTCCCATACGCTCACACATACACTCCCACACTCACAAGCACACATGCGCCCTCTCACAGACTTATACCCCTTTGCACTCACACTCACACACACACTCTCTCGCAGACACTCATAACCGCCCCCCCGCACCACCACTCCCACACGCACACAGATCCGCATCCACACATACATATGTAAGTTTGTGGGGTGAATTTGTTACTTGAGAATTACATTTTATTTTGCTCAAAAACTGCATGAATACGTGGAAGATTCTGTAAATCCGATTTTTTTACATTTGAATCAGTCTGAACATTGTGGTACAGGCAGTCTCA
This sequence comes from Chiloscyllium plagiosum, assembly GCF_037043375.1. NCBI lineage: Eukaryota > Metazoa > Chordata > Chondrichthyes > Orectolobiformes > Hemiscylliidae > Chiloscyllium > Chiloscyllium plagiosum. Next base: position 7,877,281 of record NW_028270154.1, on the reverse strand, counting down.
CACAGGGCACCTCACACCTTAAATATATTATCTGGGTCGACATGATACCAACTGTTAAAGTTCACTTGAGAATGTAACTTTAAAAAAGGTTCTGCCTTTATATATGAAAGAAATGAAACCAACATGTTCATTATAAAAGGTGAAAGACTTAACAAAAAATCCAAGTCTTTTTCAATATATAATTTCAGTTATATCGCACTGTAAACGTTTACTATAAATTCTGTGTCTTACAATCTTATATTCCACAACCACCTAATGAAGGAGCAGCGCTCAGAAAGCTTGTGCTTCCAAATAAACCTGTTGGACTATAACCTAATGTTGTGTGATTTTTAACTTTGTTCATCCAGTCCAACACCGTCATCTCCTAATCATCCTTAGTATTGCGCGAGTGTATCGGCCTGAATCCCTAAGCCAATGTATTGCAGCAGGAACTTAACAAGAATTTTGTGAGTGAATAGGGAACAAAAGATAAGAATCGGAACTTTCCCTTGGTGCAGGTATTCAGCTTCAGGTCACAGTATTGTGCAGGAAAGGTCATTGATCCCAGATTTTTTTCAATTCATCCAACACTCCTACTCTACTTTTATCTTTGCTCTATGCTCACCTCTGTCACCTCAGCAAAAAATTCAATCACGACTGTTAATCATGACTTGCCGTTAACCGATGTTGGCTGTCTTTTATTAGTCAATGCTTCTGCAGGTGGCTGGTAAAACTCTCACAAAGTATTTTTTTCAACCATATAGGTTAAACTGTCTGCCTTATAACCGCCAGACTTATCCTTTTTGTAAACATAAGCGTAAACTTTCATATCTTCCAGTTCTCTGGCAGGAATCTAGTTTCTGAGGCTGAATTGAAGTTTGGATTAAGTTCCTTTGTAATTTATATCTTTACATGTTTTGGTAACAGAATGCATCTCACCGGACTGGGTGACTTATCCACTTGAAGTAGATACAGGTTAAAGGTACATGAATGATGATTGACTGCGTGTACTTTAGTAATATACAGCATGAGATCAGATCTTCTTATGTGTCCCGGTGTTTATTTCATTCGAGGTTTTTTCTTCTTTGGTCGTTTTATATCTGGTTGACAGAGAATTTCGCCAGTATCTTGAGTTTGTGAGAAAGTGAAACTTTCGTGTTCAACTTTTCTGATGAGCGCACACGAGGAATTTCACCGTTCAGCCGCGAAGAAACGCAGACCCCTTCAATATTCTTTAGCCGCCAACTTGCAGAACTTAAATGTTCAATGTTTGACTTTTGACCCACTAACACAGCTCTCAGAGTTGAGTTGGAGTTCTGGGACAAGCGTTAAGTTAGACAGTCACTTTCGTTGCTCAGTACATACACCGGAATACGTGTAACTTTCACACTTTGCATACGTCCATCTTTAATAAGCATTCAGTGTAATTATTGGCAAAGACTCTCTGTGTCGCTGTCTACCAATGAGGCGCTAAATGTTGCGAGCGATCTCTACCCCCTCCCCCAATTCTACGCATAATGCAGAAACAGAGGAAACAGACTCTCACTGTTTGTAATCGTGCATCGGAACCGTTATTCCTGGTACTCTTATTCCTATATACAGATGTAAACTGGTCAGCGATTTGCTTGATTTATACTGGATATCAATAATTGATTTTTTTTGGAAGGTGGAGTGTTAATTATTTTGTATCTTTGCGAATGCAAGAGCGAATTCGGACAGAGAATGCAAGCATTGTTTACAGTTTTCCTGCTTTGTATCTGGAATATCGGTTATAGTCAAATTCGCTATGCTATTCATGAAGAATTGAAGCATGGTGCCTTCGTTGGGAACATTGCTCAAGATCTGGGTCTGGATGTGAAAGAGCTCTCCAGTCGCAGGCTCCGCATTATGTCTGCAGTAAGAAAACGGTATTTCGAGATTAATTTGGAGAATGGCGTTTTGTTTGTGAATGAAGTAATAGATAGGGAGTACGTATGTAGACAGAGTCCTGCTTGTTTTATGAATCTGGAGGTTGTTGTAGAAAACCCATTGGAACTCTACCGTATCGAAGTAGAAATATTAGATATTAATGACAATTCACCCAGTTTTTCAAAAGCTGAGATCCATTTGGAGGTCCTGGAGTCAGCGCCACCGAGAACTCGATTCCTTCTTCAGAGTGCTCATGATCCGGACTTGGGCATCAATTCTGTCCGCATTTACTATCTCAGTCCAAATGAACACTTCGCTTTAGAAGTGCAGAATAGCGGGGACGACAGCAAGTTCGTCCACCTGCTTCTCGAGAAATACTTGGACAGGGAACAAC